>NC_136059.1:919000649-919225776 GCF_964261635.1 Lissotriton helveticus
GCGGTGCACACATCCTTGTTTAGATTCCCTTCCTTGTTGTTAAAATGGGCGGAGAGGTACTCTACCCAGACAGACTCGGTTATATTGGAACTAATTCCTGGATGGTACGGTCGTTCTAACTTGTGGATTCTTTGCCAGAACTTGGCACTGTTACGTTGCTTGGCATAATACAATAATTTTGCCCATATTTCATCATTTTTTTGCCTTATTTTTCTCCACTTCCTCCTTCTCAATAGCACCTTCATTTGTTGAAGGGTAAGCTGCAGCTCCAGGTTCCCTGGTGTTTTTCGCAATTGTCGAAGAGTTTTGATTTACTGTGCGTTTGAGGCTCTTAGTTTCCGGGCCAAATTTCACTTTTGTTAGTACGTCTGATTGTCGTGGCTTAGCCCCAGTCGCAATGTTACCACTGAAGGTCTCCATAAAATTTTCCCATGCTGTTACTATTGTGGTTCCTGAATCTTTTTCTCGCTCAAATAGAGTTTTGGCTGTAGCCGATAGGTCTTCAATGTTGATGACGTTGCACCTTAAACGTTTTAGATTAGAAACTTCTTCGATCTCAATCGAGTTCCAGGTATCTAGTGTGGCACCTGGCCTTGCCTTTATCAATACTTCTTGTGGGAGGTGATCGCTCTGAACTTTATCACCTATTTTAAAGGTTTCTATTTTATCGAACATGGCTAGTGTCACAAACGTATAGTCTAGGTAGGAGGATGTTTTTGAAGAGTGAAAAGTAGCAACAGGTGGAGTATCTTCCAAGAAGCGGCCATTCAGGGCTCTTAAATGTAAATACTCTAATTCTTGTAGCAGATGTTTGGCCCATCCTGAAGTTTTGCTAGAGTTTTCTTGGCCCTGAGTCGGTATCCCCCAGAGTGATGTAAGTTTATGCACGGGGTCGTCATCCTGGCTTGTTCCAAAAAGGTGTAGATTGAAGTCACCAGCAACAATTATGTGGTCGGTATCTTGCTCATCCATAATCCTTTTTATTTCATTTGACAGCTCTTTTACAGCTTTTTGTTTACATTTGGGGTGCACGTAAATGTTTATTATTATGACTTTTTGTGTAGTGTTGTTGAACTTGAGTTTTGTCTGTGTTGCGAGGTCTGCGTTAGGTGGTGTAAGTTTTGCATCTACAGGCTTTGTTGACCCCATTGTGGTTATTGAGGCCAGCGTCATTAGACCCCCTGAACAGCGACCAAAGTTAGAATCATTTGTTGCTGGGACAGATTAGGAGGAATATCCTTGGAGCTCCTTGGTTTTATCCTCCCAGGTCTCCTGGAGAAGTATTAAATCAAATGTTTTCAGATAGTTAACTGCTTCGTAGTCGACCAGTTTAGCTGCCAGATCATTGATGTTCCAAATGCAGATTTTAGTTTGACTTTGGGCAGAGGGAGAGGTGTGGCGCCGAGGCCAGGGCGACTGACGCGGGAATCTGGGGATCACGGTTCGATCCCCGGGTCCTGCGGCAGGTGAGCCCAGCACCATGTGACTCTGGGCAATAGCTTGCTTAATCTTCCCGACGGCCCCCAGCACCTAGAGACCCTTACGGGTGATTGTTCGCGCTTTACAAATGTGGATTATTATTATTATTATTATGGAACTGTCTGAGGGGAATCACACTCTTGTCAGATTGGACGGTCTATTAATATTGTACGTGTTATTTGTGACTGAGCTTGTGGTCCCTCTTTCAAGGTTGGAATTATTGGCCCTGAGCATCTGCATAAATTGGAGCCCTCTATAGAAGCAGTTAGTTTGCTGGGAGATCTGCTTCTTGCCCCTCTTAATACTGAAGTGATAGTTGTGTCAGGGATGGTAATTCGGGCTTTTAAAAACAGAGTTGGGTAAGGAGATTTAAATTCAACTGGCATTTTTATTCCCCATTGTTTGAGCGTACTTTCCTCTTCCTTGATTTTATTCGCGATTGCACTTGAGCTCCATTTTGTCCTCGTTACCTCAGGGCCCAGGCAGTTGTTATTTGCAAGAAATTCTATGGAAAGTAGGTCCAGTGAATTTATGTTTCCCAGGCTCAAAAAGGAATTTAAGAGTATTAGAACATTCCCTTTGTTTAATATGTCCTCTCTTCCCCGTGATTCATATTCGGGAATGAGAATGATACTGTCTACTTCTTCTACTGTATTTTCCTTGATTTTGTAAGTAGGGGGTTCATCCTGTGGGTGAGGCCTTGGCTGCGGAAGGTTATTCTGTTCAGCTCCTAGAGTAGAAGATTTACAGGGAATTGGCGGAAGGGCAGGTGGAGACTTGATTTTGCTGAGTAAGTCGCTTTGCTTTGCAAGGCCCTCTATCGGTCGTATTCGATAGTCCTCATTTTTTAACAAGAGGGTTTCAATGAATGGTGCCCCCTGGCATTGATCTTCCTTGATGCATTTCAGGATTACTGAGTTTTTTACAATTAGTATTGACTCCTGCCTCTCGGTTGTTGTTTGGATGTTCCTTCTTGCTGGATTGTTTTCTGTTTCTGATAGCTCCTCCCTCTCATTCACTGTTAGGTCCTTCCTTCCTATTGGGCTCAGTGGTTGCCCCAAGGTGATGGCCGTAATTGTAGGAGGCTCCGTGATAGGTTGATCCAACCTCCCCGGCGTGGCGGAACACACTCTAGACCCGGTTTTGTAAGTGTCACTCTGGTTCAACCATGATGACTGGTGGTTTGCTCAATGTGTTTAGCGTAAGTGCTAGTGGCTTCTTGTTGCGTCCCTTCCTTTTTTGTTTATTGTGGGCTTTCCGGGGTGTATGGTTTTTGTTTGGAGCATCCGTTTTTATTTGGGCCATTGTTGGCGTTGCGTCACTGTCAGCAGCAGTTTTGGGAGGGCTAGTTGCAGTTAGTTCAGTACTTTGGGGTTCAGACGAGGCGGACCCTGTCTCAGTCTCATGCTGGCCATCTCTAGGTATGTGGGGCGATGGAGCACTGCCTTTTATTTCCGATAGAAGATTCCCTAACATAGTTGGCAATGTCGTTAGCTTGTCAATTATTGGTGCACAGGTGCATTCAAATTGAATGGTTTGGTTGCCATGAAGCGCTTCTTGTCCTCTCTTAATTAGGTTATTAAGCTCAAATAGTTTCTTGTCGATCCCGGACGTAAAGTCGGCCAATGTTTGAAGTACCGTAACTTGTAAATCCATTTTGTGAGATTGATATTGTAAAGCTGTTGTTGAGTATTGCATTGAGTTTAGGATTGCCACCCAAATTGATTCGGTGGACGTAGTATTGCTGAGTTTGCTTCTTCCATGCAGTGGTGTATTAAGTGGTGCAGGAGATGAGCTATTTTTGAGCAGGTTTTAGATTATATGAGGCAACGAGCTCCTCCCATTCCTGTGAGGCTAGGAAGGACAGGTCCGGACTTGATATGTGAGTGTCTTCATAAGGAGACATTGTGTGGCGTTCCGATGGTTTGCTAGGCAAAGAACTGTGGGAGAGCTCTGGGTAGACTAGGGCGCCCGTTGTGCTTGGCTTTAGTTTTTGCTCCTGCGGTGGAGAGCTCTTTTTAGGGGACAGCGGGAGAGCGGTTCCCAGTTGATCAATAGGCTGGTTCTGGTTCTGGGGCCTACCCCCTAGTGTATCGGTTCCGGCTCTTGCCTCTACACCCTCTTCTAAGACATTTTCGGCTGACCAGATGTCAGTAGCGCTTTTTGGTGTGATCTGGCCATCTGTCATAAGTGTGATCCTTTGGACAATTTAGTCTGGATTTTCCACTAAGTTGTTGAGTTGGTAAGGTGAAGTTTGGACTTCAAACAACGTGGAGAATGGTATAGAAGGAGCCTGGTCGGCTGGCTGGATGGTTAACTGATCAGCTGGCTGATGTGTTAGTACAGACTTCTCTGGCTGTAGTGGCTGTAGTGGTGGTTGCAACCCCTTTACATTTGCACTTTTAGAATAGATTGCTGTACCTGGGTCTTTCAGAAATGCGAATTTCGTATAGATTTTAAGTTGGAAGGTGCAAGGTTTTTTCCTTCGCGGGATCCCGTCAATGTTTATGAGGGCACAGTCCTCTTGACTTCCTTAAACTCCTTGCGTTCCAGGTAACTGCATCTGGTTAGCTGGTTGGGGAGGAGTTGATTCTCCCATTCTTGGCTTTGTGCTAGCGTCATCTCCATTGGTGGGAGAGTTTGGCCCAGAGCAAGTGCTGGTAATCCCCATTACTGGTATGCTTTCTGTGATTTCTAGGCTTTTTTCCACCCTTGGCCCAGTCAACTGTTCTTTATTTGCATTTGCCCTTCCTAGTTTTGTTTTGGACTTGGGCTTAAGCTTTGACTTTAGGGGAGTCTTCCTCACTCGACCTGATCTCATATTTGGCTCTGTGGACCGTGACTGGTTTAACACGTGATATGTTATAAATTCGAATGTGCTGTTTAAAGGGACGTTTCCGTATGGGAATGAGGGTGTCTACTGCTATCCAGTTTGCTGAGGCTGCATAGACACTGTTATTTACACTCCACTCGCTCCACACGCTCCTTCTTCCCCTCACACTCCTTCCTGAGACCCGGGAGATTCCTACCGCAGGAGGACCTTGTGCTCCAAGGTACTACCGCTACCACCCTTTTTTCACCCTTTTCTCACCCTTTTCTCACCGGTCCGCTGTCTTCAAGGGTCAAAGAAGGAGACTGGGACAGCAACGGCAATAAGAAAGTGTGGCAGGGAGGCATCTGAAGCAGTACGGCAACCCAGCATTCCAATAAGCAGGTAGGAAGCAGGGCCTGCTTACGCTCAGTGTGCGGTGGCTTTCAGCAGAGTTAATTGCTGCTTTCCCACAGCTCACTCTGCGCACTTGCACAGGCCAAAAGCCCCCACAATTTAATGGGGAGTCAAAGGGGTCCAGATACAGAGCCAGGGAGAGTCAGTAATGAGGTAATGAAGTAATGAAGTAATGAAGAGTAAATCAGTCAGAGTGTTTTCCAAAAGGCAAAAAATACTGGTAGGTGCACGTTTTGACTTAAGTTGCTCAAAGTGCAGTTCCTACTACACTAAGCTCCACTCTGTACCAGAAGCCGGGAACCGGTAGCCTCTCTCTTCCAACCCGCCCTGAAATCAATGCGTCCCGGCAGAGGGGAGGGGGGTGTGAATCTGGAGCCGGAGCTGGGAGCCTCGCTCAGCCAGCAGCCTCGCCCAGCCTCACTGCAGCCTGAGGCTGGGGGCCGGCAACTTGCGTCTCTCTCACCTCTCTTACACCGCCCTTCAATCAACAAGCCGAGCCCACTGGGGGACCGCCGGGGGTGCCGTGAATCCGGGGGCCGGGAGCCTCACACAGCCACACACAGCCAGCAGTAGGTTCACGACCTGCCGAGAGGGGCCGCAAATCGGGCCGCGAATCGGGAACCGGGAGCCTTGGGAGCCTCGCACGGCCAGCACCAGCAGCAGCAGCCTCACACGCAGCTTCCCTGAGAGAAGGTTAAGACTTTCCCCAGGCCCTGAGGGAATGCCTGGGGGCAACGAAGCTAACTTTACATCAGTTGCAGGTGGTGGTTGGGCAGTTTAATTCCTCTCGTCGCATCATTCCCATGGGCCACCCGGTCAGTTGCGCAAGTCAAGTGTGGCTTGAAGGAAGATACCACCATACCACATTGTTGTTAGAGGTTTGCCAGAATTTGAGGATCTGGGAGGCATTTCTGAGGTATTGCAATGGGACTGTAGAGTGGCCCAGCCCAGCCAGGACTAATGAGGACAAAGGTTTGTTTATGGATGCAGCAGGCAGTGATAGTTTTGGTGCCATTGCTGGTCCAGAGTGATATGCTCAGTGGTGACAAAAGGAGTGGGTGGAGTCGGGTTGGTGAGAAATATTGGCTTTCTTGAACTCTTCCCCATTCTAGTGGCCCTCACAGTTTGACTGGACAAATCCCACAACTAATCTGTGGTATTCTGGTCTGATAATATGACTGTGGTGCAATGTAACAATCAACAAGCAGCCAGGTGCAAAATGATCCTAAGGCTATTAAAAGACATTGTGTTATTGTGCTTAAAATTGAATGTATGTTTTTTTAATCCAAATATGTGGCTGGTGTACTGAACAATGCAGTGGATGCTTTATCTCTTTTTAAGATGCAGGCCTTCAAGTACCGTATACCCTGGATCAGCAGCAGAGTTCCCTACACCATTCCTTCAGTAACTGTGGTGGCTTGGTGCCCCAGTTTACCAGACCTCTTGGCACCAGTGTAGCATCCAGGATGAGGCATGCCTATGAGGGGGCATTCAGTGCATACTACAAGTTTTAAGGGCTAATAGGGAAGAGGGAATTTTGTTTTGCTCCTGAGTCAGTGATAGCATTTCTTGGGTCCCTGAGAGAGAAGAGGCAAGCAGCCTCATATCCCAGGTTCCACATTGCTACAATATCTTTCTTTGCGAAGATGCTGGGGCACGCCGATGGGACAAAGGCTTTCCTGGTTCAGAGGGCGTTGAAGGATTGACAGCATGTAGAAGAGACTAAGTCAGACTCTAGGTGCCTCATTGGCACGGTTTGCCTGGTTGCTATCATGTCCACCTTGGGACACATTTACAGGTTGCAGGTTAAGGTCCGTCGCTTAAGGACATCCCTTGCTCTAGCAATTTATGGCCACTGAGGGTAGGGGAACTAGTGGCAAAATACAAGAGGGATGTGACTGGGGTTTATAGTGTGCTGACATTTGGTGGCCAAATTGCTACCTAGCAATAACTATCTCCTGTTCAAGGACTGAGAAGATGGGTAGGGGCAAACATATTCTGCTGCATAGGGCCTCAGGTAATGAATGCTACCCTCTGCAGAATTTGGAGGCGTTTTGGCCCACCAAGCTCAAGGGTCTGCGGGTTCCCTGTTGGTGCAGAGGCCACAGTACTCATTAAGTTTAAGTTATATAAGGTGTTGGGCAGCACCCTGAGGGTGTCAGGTTTGGATTCTATGGAATATGGCTAACAATCTTTAAGAATTGCAAATAAATTCAAGGCAACCACCAGCGCAGGCACAGTTTGCACAAGTTAGCACAGTACCTTGGGGGGAATGAGTTGGTTCTAGGAGATGCCAAAGGTAGGTATCCTAGCAGACAGAAGGGGCCCTTGCTCAAGAACATCCCGGTATGGGAGGTTGGCGGGTGGGGTACGCCCATGAGGAAGGACCCATCCATGTCCAATTTGATTTGGACAAAGAGTTGTAAGACGAAGAGACACTGTTACCAGTAATGATCTCACTAGTTAAAGTATGATTTAAAAGAAGCACAGGAAAAATATTAGCTATGGATAGGTAACTCCCATGTACTAGTGTCTCTGTTCAGGCTAGGGCATAATCTCTGTAGGCAAAGCTGTAAAATTGTGGGTTACAGTGCATAAAGTGATTAACATGAGCTTGTATTTAAGTGAAAGTAAGTACGTCCGGGGGTCTTTCGACCCCTAGCCCAAAGAACTTGATTCATATTCTTGTCTGTGTCATTGGAGTTGTTATGGGTGCTTGAGCGGGGATGGTGGGTTTTTCCCACGGGACTTCGGTGACTGCCTGGCCATACATGTTATTTATGTATGCATTTCACACAGTGATTATCTAACAAACTCTCATTTGCATATCTATATCTTTTGACAGAGCTATGCGAGATCTCCTTTAATACACTCTTTTTCTAACCTTAAGTCCTGGGTGATCCTGAAATAAACACAAATCAAACTGAATATTTCTTAATGAGCTTGATCCTATACAAATTAAACATAAACCTGCCCACAAGAAAGAACACTATGACCATTCTCGTTCAATGATTCAATTAGTTTTATGAGAAATTTAGCAAGGAATAAAAATAGTACTTCGTCTAATGACATTACTAATACCTAGTTGACAGAAACTCCTGCAAAGGGAGAATCCATGAAATATGAAGATACAGAAAGACTCTATTTAAATGGTATAGATTACATCTATGACCTGTTAATTCGGATGGGCCTGATTACCGGTGCCACCCAGTTTATTGGAATCCTAAGGTCAATGGAAACACAGCAGAAAAATCACAGAACTGTTTTGTTTCCTGTTTATCCAGTTGATCAAAGAAGCTGGAAACCCCAGGCAAAACTGTGGGGCACAATGGATAATTGCCTCAGTCCCAGAATTACCAATACAATGTGAAATTTCTTGTACCATTAATTCCAGCAGTGTAATTTACATAGTATTGGTCAAGTCTACTTATAATGATGACCTCTAAAGGGAGCTAATCTGCAAATGATGACATAACAATAAATTATCCAAAATTATTGCTAGTTAAACATGAACAAATAGGAGCACCACAACCCACCCTAAAATACAACAAGTTCCTCATTCTGGGAGATTTCAATTTATATGGATAAAGATTATGACCCCATAGCAACCTCCCTGTTAGATACGATGTGCCCACCCACAGCAAAGGCCATACCCTTGACCAGATTTTCCATAACTTAGATTTGCTGGTAAGTCCACCACTGCCCATTACCTGGTCAGATCACCTTCTTGTCAATTTTAAAATTCCCAATTTAGATATAGATCCCTTAATAAAAGCACCTAAGCGGGACCTTAACTGCAGGGCCTTACATAAAATATCCATCCCTATATAAGTAGATGCTCTTGATCGGTCTTCCACGGGGCCCTTCTACTTGAGTCCTGACTCCGATCTAATATTGATGTTGCTGCACCCTCGAACTCTCAATCTTCAAAGAGGTCTTCCATCTCTTGGCTCAATGAACCCCTCAGAACTGCTAAACAGAACTGTAGAAAACCTGAAAGGAAATGGCAAAAACAATAATTGCCCGAAGATAGAAAAATCTACAAGGACGCCCTAAAAGCTCACTATACGCAAGTGAGGGAGGCTAAGAAACACTTCTACCAGAATAAGATCGAATTAGCCCATAACAAGGGAAAAGAAATGTTTAATATAGTGAAATCTTTCACTTCCCCAAAGCTGGGAAGAACTACTCACTGCGGAGTGGACTAAGCAGGTAGCACAATTCTTCCATAATAAGATCACTATAATCCAAGAAGCATTTGACAACGTTTCAGAAGAGTACCAGACCTTTTATCACACAGTGACTAAAAGGTTTGAGTCCCCTACACTGCTATCCTTCCCCGATCTACAATTAGAGGAGTCACTCTCTCTTCTCAAAAGCATTAAGTAAGGATCTCTAACTAACTCCTGCCGGGTGAAACAATTAAATCTATTAGCGCCTACCATCAACCCTACAGTCAATAAGATCATTTACTTATCTCTCTTTTACGGCAAAATGGCGCACATTGAGAAGCAGACAAAAATTCTAACTCTTTTAAAAAAATTGAACGCCGATCATAACGATCCTGCCAACCACAGGCCTATCTCCCTTCAACCCGTCTTCTCTAAAGCACTAGAGAAACATATATACAGAGCACTCCTAGAACACTTTGAGGATCGGACGTTATTACACGATTCACAATCAGGCTTTAGGACAAAGAATATTACAGAGTCTGCTCTGTTGGAGGAGACATAATGTATCAAGGAAAAATTAGACTAAGGAGGAAAAGCAGTTTTGATCCTACTCAATTTGTCGGCGGCCTTTGATATGGTTCCACACAAGAGACTTCTTGGAAGACTACTGAACATTGGATTGGGCGTGACCGCTCTAACTTGGATGTCCTTCTTCTTGGAAAACAGATCACAAGGCATTTGGTTACCCCCTTTTTCATCTCCCATTCCCACTATGAATGTGGGTGTACCCCAGGGCTCTAACCTTAGTCCCACTCTTTTCAATATATACTTATCACCCCTTGCACCTTTGGTAGAGGAAGAAGGTTCCCACATTGTCTCAACTCGAAGACACACAACTGATTTTCACAAGTGACAAAGGAACGGAATTTAACGGAGCAAATATCATATCTTCATTTAATTGGCTCAGAATAAGTCAGGTGAATGGTAATCCCGATAAAACAGAAGTTGTGCTTTTGGGCAACCTGAAACCTATAATTGAAGCAATTGGTGGCCAAAGGATTTGTCACCTCCGATCTCAGCCAAGGAGAAGGTAAAAAACCTCGACAATGCTCTTTCCATGCATTCAAACTCCAAACTTTAACAGGCGCCTGTTTTGGCATGCTGAAAAATGTCCTGCCACTACTATCACTGGACAGTAGGAAGATTGAGGTTCAAGCCTTGGGGACATCAAAACTAGACTAAGTCAACAGTTTGTACCTTGGCTTACCCAACTATCTTGGCCTGTGCTTGCAAGTGGTGCAAAAGGTGGCAGCCAGAGCCATTGTGAAACCCAAACACAGGTCTAATATGACCCCCATCTTAAGGTTCTTGCACTGGATTCGCATGACGGAAAGGATCAAATTCCAAGCTATGGTGATCTTTTTCAAAGACTTTCATGGCAAAGGAGCCAGATATCTAAGCAAATGCATAATCTGCTATAATCCAACTAGATCCCCAAGATCTTCAAATGCAAATCTTGCCCTCATACCCAAAATACGCTTAGCAAGTATGGGGGAAAATTCCGTTGGATTCCTGGGCGCACGGATATGGAACAGGCTGCCAGTAAGTCTTGTTAATCTCCAGGAAGAATCTTAAAACCTGCCTCTTTAAAAACTAGCTCTTCCTCAGCGATCCGCCACCTGCCCATCTCCTAGCGCCAAGACACTTTAGTTTGAGGAGCTGTGCGCTACATTAAATGCGATCATTTCATTTCACCCAAGAGTCTCTAGCGCAGTTCCTCAGCTCAATTGCATTGTGCCAGATTCCCATGTGAATAAGTTGGCATGCCAAGCATAAAATATGGGTAGCATATGGCATTCATGGAGTTGTGAGAGGTTGCATGAAGCCAATGAGTCCAGGAGAAGCGCAGGAAGACATCCTGATTGTCCTTCTCACGGCAGAAGCAACAGAAGAAATAACAGAGAAAAGCCTTCCAGCACTTGAATTGTCCTCCAGAGGCTCTACAGTGGAAGAACAATTTCTGAACAGGATGCTGATAGGAAATAACTATGCTACTCATTGCTTCCATCCACACAAAACCATCCGGTAGCTACCAAAAAAGAGAGCACTCAGAGTCTGAGCTGGGACACTGTGAAGAGATAGGCTTATGAGAAGGAATTAGGTGGCTCTGTACACATGATAACATGATCGCTTAATTGCTAAATTGAGAGAATAGGAAGAAAGTTGAATACAGGGCTTCAAAAAGTTATGACGAAACATACTCGAGTCTTTTACTTTTTGTAATTTTCGCAAATCATGAGCTAGTCTCTTTTTGATTAAATCATATATAACCCCGGGGATAAGGACTAGCTATCTGGTCCTCTCTCTCTCTCTCTTGATTACGCATTCTATGTATGATTGTGCCTTATTTGCATAGACATGTAAAATACCCATGTTTAAGTAAACACTCCCTCCTAAACATTCAAATTAAATATGGAGACTTTTCTTGCCCTTTCCAACCCTGGGATCACACTATTTTTTTGAAAACTTATTTTATTGAGGTTTATCATCATACAGTATCATTATGCGACACAACACCCTCAATCGCCAAATACATCTCGTTTTATACCCCAACATATTCAAATACTATCCCCCCACCCTTCCCAAATGGTGCGGGCATATAACTTCTAATAAAATGCATCGTATAATGTGCAGTGTTCAGTGTCAGGTGCTCAACTCAGTGGAAACTCCAACTGCTATGTGTGTATTCCTAGTGCATTAGCTTCCTTCATCTTTCTGTAGGTCGGACAAGGTCTGCACTAAGGTTTCCCACGCTCTGGCGTTCTCCAAGGCCCTTTCCAGTTGGGAGCGTTGGGCTTGTCGTAGCCGAGTGGCGCCCTCGCCCCTCGCCCATTTACAAAGCTCCACTCTCCAGCGCTTATAGGATGGCCCTTCCTTTGATTTCCAGTGCAGAGTGATTTCCCTCTTTGCCAATATAAGCCCTAAATCAATGAATTTATTTGTTACTTTCGTTTTGGGTGTATGGGAGGAACCAGAGCAGCACACACGCGGCCATGTCGTAGGTCAAATCCCTGCTTGTGATTTCATTTAAAAGTGCCCCCACCTCTATCCAATAGTCTCCTATTCTTGGGCAGTCCCAAAGCATGTGTTCCAGCTTCACACCCCCCTCTAAACATCTGGGGCAGGCCGCATCATGTGCCTGTAAATATTTCTGAATATTCCCCGGCGTCAAATAGGCCCGGTGCACCATGAAAAACTGTATCAACTGATGTCTCGCGTTGCGAGTACCCTTCCACGCCCTTCGAAGGACCTGCCCCCATGTTGTATCTGGTATCGGTCGACCTATCCCGTCTTCCCATTTTGACTTCAGAGCAGCCAATGGTTGCAACCCTTCGTGTAACATCCTAGAGTGAAGGCACGTAACCGCTTTAAAGGTCCCCGCTGCTATTACTACATACTGGCATGCCATTGTAGTCTTAGGTTTTGCCTGCCCCTCTTTCCAATGTCTCTGAATCTCCGCTATTAGCGCTGCATGGATCAAGAAATCCCCTCTCGGGAGGTCGTACCTCTCCTGCAGCGTAGGAAAAGATAGAAACTCACCCTCTTCGTACAGAACCCCTTCCATCTGGATTCCCAGTCGCTCCCATTCCTCAAGAGCAGACCAGTCGCTCCCATGTGGTAGTGCCGTCAGCATTCCCAACGGGATCTCTGGAGCATAGGGATGCAGTACTCCAGCCCTACGCTGGCTACGATTCCAACATGACCTCAGAGTGCTCGCCACCATGGACAAATCCCTGGGGAGAATGGTCTGTTGTAGCACTATATAGGAGAGAAGATGCCTTTGCCTCCCAGTACCTCTCATATGGTCAGGGCCCCGAAACACCACCGCAATCGCCTGTGTGAGTATCTGTAATTGTGCTGCTAGGTAGTAGAGTTCAAAGTCCGGCACTGCAAGTCCCCCCTCCAGCCTCGGGCGCATCAGCTTGTCTAGTGGGATCACACTATCTCCTGTATTTTGTAGGAAGAGTTGGTTTCCTTGTGCCCTTCAGTTGTGAAACAGAAAAGAAAAAGATAGTAACTTCTCCCAAAGTTACAACTTAGTGATTGTTTAGAGGATATTTCATGGCAACACCCAGAAACCCATTCTTTTTAAAAAAAAACTGTTTTTATGGCATTTTTAAAAAAAATAGCAAAAGGAGGAATACATTTGCCACAGAAAGGGTAGTACACAGTATGTCAATTCGGCAAGTAGCATACAATGCAGGGTTGCATGAGTAGAAAGTACAGGTGGTATTAATTGCCCACATATGCCAGCTGGTACATTTCGCATTGTTAGTGTTAAGACCTTTCAATCAGTAAGTTCAGGGTGCAATAGTAGGTAGGAACAAAGTGGTTGCCAAATGTTCTTTGGTCGAGAAGCAAGGGTTATTAAGGTTGCATAAACATCACTAGTTGTATCGCAATACATTAGCTATCTTAGCCATAACTTTAGCGTTGGAGGTTGGGCCCACCCCAGTGTAGTGAGATCTTCCTCTTGGCCAGCAACAAGGCAATAGCTGTAAAGAGCCGGATGCCTGTCCCCAGCGGGCGGACATATCCAAGCAGCCCCAGCAATGAGGAGGGTGAAAGCTCTGATTCCACCATCAATGCCAAGTGTCAGAAAATCATCTCCCAAAATGCCAGGACCAGCGGGCAATTCCACATCAGGTGGATGAAGTCGGCATGTGGTGCCGTCCATTTCTGGCAATTGTCGGTGTAGAAGGATCCATTTTATGAAGAAGTTTGGGGGTGACATAGCCCCATGTATATATTTCAAATGAATAATCTTGTGTTTGTATTTGTGGGAAATCTAGCAAGTTTGTTCACAACAGAATGCCCATGTCTTATCAGTCAATTGATGTCCCAGATCTGTCTCCCAGGCAATCTGCGCCCCCACGCCCGCCTCCAGTCGAAGAGACCGGGCAAGGTGGTACAGTTGGGAGACTACATGTGTGCTATTGGGCGATATGATTATTGTGGATAGGGGGGAACGTCCTGCAGCTCCATGAGAGAGGGGTGCATTGCCGCAGTCAAAGAGACCCTTGTCCTGTGGATAACAAATGTCTCTAACATGGATATATCGTGGCTCTCCACTATGTCTGTAACTGAACGCAGCCATCCCTCCTTAAACGTATCCCCCAGTACTCGAATCCGGCATCATCAGAGTGCATGTTGCGTTAAAGTTTCGGTGGTGGGGGGTATCCATGGGTTATTCGATGGAGGTAAATGCAGGAGTATAGATGATCGGCCTTCAAATATTTACTCAATCTTTCCCAGGTCCAGCATGTAGTCTGCAATGCGTGAATTTCTGCTGGTGTTCTTGTGAGGCCCTGCATTAACAGAGTAGGAAGGGGGCAAGGTTGAGTCAGGGAGTATTCAGGATTTAAATACCGTAATCGCGCGTATAGGTGATACCAGAAATTGTCGTAGTGTGCCTGCGTTATTACATAATAAAAGTAGAAATCTGGCACTCCAAACCCGCACCACGCAAAAGGCATGTGAGCGACTGCTATCCCACCCGGGTCCGCCCCCGCCCAAATTAGCTGAGACAACAAGCTTCTGAGCATAGCAAAGAAAGTAGTTGTAAGTGGGATGGGAGTGTCAAAAAAATTAATAAAGATAGCACTGTAAAACAACCATCTTGATAATAGCTACCCTACCGGCAATTGACAACAGCAGTCTATTTGCACCGATAAACAGACTTTGGCAGGGCCGTAATTGATACGAATAACTTCAGAGGCCGTGTGATGCATTAGGATACCAAGGGATCTAGAGGGGTCGTAACACCAATGCAGAGGGAATTCCAGCGCAAAGGGCAAATTTACATCAGTAAGTGGGAAGACTTCTGATTTGGCCCAGTTAATGCTAAGCCCAGAGAGAGCCCCAAAGTGGAACACCTCCTGTATTATTGGAGAGAGGTTAGTGAGTGGTTCGCATACGAATAGCAGAAAGCTGTGCGCATATAAAGAGGCCAGGAGGGGCCCTTGATGAAATCTGAGTCCAAGCTGGATATGGCGCTCCTGCAGGTGCCTAACCAGCAGGTCCATAGCAATTACAAATAAGAGGGGCGAAAGGGGGCACCCCTGTCTGGTACCCCATGATAGGGGAAAATGCCCTGTGAGCTCCTCATTAATGTGAATCCGTGCCACAGGGTGAGTGTAAATCAGACGGATCAGGGCACTGATGTTGCTAGGGAAGCCCAGTTTGTTTAGTGTTGCATATAAAAAGGCCACCCCAAGGAGTCAAATGCTTTTTTGGCATCTAGTTTAATTGCCGCAGCTGGAAGCTCTGGATCAATCTGGTTAATGACTGCAAATAATGTGCGCAGATTAACTGAGGTTGACCTATTGGTAACAAATCCCGTTTGAAGCGGGGCGCTAATCTTATCAATTAGAAGCAATATACCTATTGCGGGCACTTTAGCTAATATTTTATGATCATCATTTAACAAAGAAAGGGGCTTATAAGAGGCACACCTATCAGGTGGCTTGCCTGGTTTAAGTAGTAAAGATACAATAGCTTTGTGTATAGTGTGGGTAAGCACTTCTGTGTCCAGAGCCTCAGTGTAGACTTCTATTGGTGAGTGACTAGTAAAGTTTTATAAGTCTTGTAGAATATACCTGTAAGTCTGCATGTACCGGGGGCGCAGGATCCATCGAAGTCGTCTATGGCTTGGGCTATTTCATCAACGCCGATGTTGAGGCTAGAAATTGCTGATGGCTGCCTTTCATTCATACCATTGCCACCTCCACTAAGTAATTAGAAAGGGTACTGTTGACGGGTAGAAAGCGTGTCTTATAGAGACGGGTATAATAGGACAGGAAAGTAGTGAGTACGTCTTTACTTTGAGTGACTTGGGTCTTATCCTCTAAGTGCAGTTGGGTGATGTAAGCAGCTTGCTGCAGGGGGCTAAGCAGTGTAGTTTATTTTCGTCCCAGCTTCTCCCCCTCTCCATACTACCTGGGCACGTATGTGCTTCCCCAGATAAGCAGGCTCGCAAGCAGCACGTTCCTGGAATTCCTCAAGGAGTTTTGTAAGCTGATGTAGCGGAGTCGGCAAGCCATCTGAGGTTGCCCGAGCATCCAGATCCCGCAGCGCCCTCTCAGTGATATCAAGGTCTCGAAGTATAGAACACAGAACTCCCACCTGCTTAGTTATACAAATGCCTTGGATGTACACTTTGAATGCTTCCCACAGATTAGCGTGCTGTACACTGAACCTGTGTTAAGCTGGAAGTATTCTACAATCACCTCCCGTATCTCGCTCTCAAACACCGCCTTGAGCAAGGCATCCGCAGGGAATCGCCCTAACCGGTATGGACATGCAAGACTAGGCAGAGTTAGCGTTAAGGTCGCTGGTGCTTGGTCGGACAACGTGCGGGGTAGATAGTCTATGGCTGCACACTTATCAGGATGTCTGGAGTTAAATACCAGTGATCTATTCGGGACCATGTGCCGTGTGGTGCAGAGTAGAAGGAGAACCCTGTGTCAGTTGGATGCTGATGCCGCCGTACATCAGCCAGCAGGTGATGCCGCAGCAAATGTCTGAGCAATTCAGTGGAGTGTGGCTTAGTGATATGGCCATTGCCTGTGGTGTCAGAAGAAGCCGTCAAGTCAGGTTGAAGTCGCCCCCAATATAATAAAGTCGATGGGAATGCCAGAGATGTGAGAAGATAGACTAGTGAAAAAATCAGGTGCATCCACATTAGGGTTGTATATATTGATTATGAGCAGTCGCTCCGCCCCTAGGTTACCCGCTAGTACAATATACCTTCCCTCAGGATCAATAATTATCCTATGTGTTGCAAACAGCACTCTTTTGTGGATCAGAATGCATACCCTGTGAGAGTAAGTGCTGTAACTGGAAAAAAGTCTGTTGGTACCCCATTTAGCTGCAAAACGATTGTCAGAGAGTGGTGCATAGTGACTTTCCTACAGTAGAGCTATGTGTGTTTTGTGCCGGGCAAGGTAGGCCAAGACCTGCCTCGGCTTCCAAGGATTCAAGAGCCCTCTCACGTTCTATGTCATGCACTGCAATTCCGTTGCCCCCATTCCTCCATGTGACCCCGCTATAGTAGTGGTATTATCGAACTTGTGAAAGCGTCAACATATACAGCACAAGGTATATAGCTATTGCATTGTGTGATATCTCGCATATTGCAAACAAACTTTAATACACAAACAAACATTCCCCCCCACCACCTACACCCACATCGGATAGCCACACAACCTGTATCCAGTGAATCCCCATACCCAACAAGTAACAATGTAGGAGATCTCCGGGGGGAGGCAATGCCTGGAGCGGGCCACGTAGAGTAATATAAACATTGCGCAGTGTGTGTGTAACTGCAATTATGGAAAAAAGAAAACAAAGTTGTCCTAATAAAGGATGTGTCAGTCCATCGATTTATCATAATACCAAGGAGTGAAGACCTATTAGGGACTTTAGTATGGGATTGTTATTCACCAGCCACCCCCCCACATATATATCAATCACAAGCGGGGAGAGAAAGTGTCATTTCTTGGAGGGAAGATTTATGTTCGATTTGTGCTGCTTCCAAGAATTAGCCGCATCCGCTGGGGTCTAAAAAAATAGGTGGTTCCGTCAACTTGACGAAGAACACATGCTGGGTGTAGCATAGCATAGTGGATATTGGCTCCTTTCAGAACGCGCTTAATGTCTTGCAATTTGCCTTGAGCCTCCTGCACCACTGGTGTAAAGTTGGGGTAGAGTGACAAAGACATCCCTTGATACTAAAAATCCTCAATCTCTCTGGCATTTCGCAGCACCACATCCCGGTCACGATAATTGAGGAGACGTGCTATTATCAGGTGCGGGGAGCACTGGGGCCCAACCTAGAGGTGAGTGACCAATGTGCCCGCTCAACTGTGAATGTCCCAGAGAAGGTGTCTCTTCCAAAGAGGTCAGTGAGCAGGTGCTCCATGTATGCCTCCATGGGGCCTGTTTTGGTAGATTCAGCCACCCCTGCCACTCACTGGTTATTATGGCGCGATATTGCCTCCAGGTTCTCTGCCTTAGCCGCCGTCGTGTTGAGGAGGTGCTCATTGCGATCTGGACGTTTGCCCATAGCTGATTGCGCCTCCTCCGTGTCAGAAATTTGCTTTTCAACTATGTCAATGTGGGCCTTGTGCTGTTCTAGGCGGTCATGCATGGTGTCAAGGCGCGCCACCAGGTTGTCAAACCACACGTCAATGACTGAAAACCAGCATGCAGCTCCGCCATTATAGCAGCTTCTCCTTCTATGAGGCAGGGTTGTTCAGCATCAGAAGGGTCAGTGGAGCCCACGGGGTCACAACAAGCCACAGCATCCCCACCATCTCACCTGGGAGCTTTGGTAAGCTCAAATGGCAGCTGCCGCTGCTTGGGGTCACCCGACCAATAATTAGGCAGGAGGGGCTCCATAATGGTCGCGAAGCACCGGCAGCTAATAAAGTCCAGGGGTTGGTGCACGGAGCAGCACAATTGAGAAAACTATGATAGATGTCTCTGAATATATAAAGCGGACAATGCCCCTCTGCCACTGGACTGTGCAGCTGGATGTCTGTGCTAAACTGTAATAATGAGGCCCCTTCAGGTGGGGTGTGCCGTCAAAAGGCTGGATCAATGTTCACAGCTATTACCTGCACCTTTTGTGTGGCTCCAGTTGTTTTCCACCTATAAGAGTGATAGAGAATGATGCTTAGGCCAGTACACGAATGGAGCTCAATAGCGTAGCATAACCTCATGGCACCAGAAGCCTTTTGCATAGGCTGCTATAGAATTATCTAGGCCTGGGCGGTAAATTATGTCCCGCTCGCGGAATTTGGGTAATTTTGCGTTCCGCAGAGAACGCAAAATTGCCCACAATTCTGCGTTCCGCCACTTCGCGAAATATTTTGCTTGTTCGCGTTCTCAAAATGCGTGTTCGCGGGATATTTACCCCCGAACGTGCAAACAGCAATTGGGAACAGGAAAAAAGCATTGCCAAGAAGCAATTCCGCATGTTCGTGGAATTTCTGCGTGTTCGCAGAGATTTTTTACCGTTTCGTGGAGATTTGCGTAACGCGATAACGCAAATTCCGCCCACCCCTAAAATCATCTCCACCGGGGCCTCTTAGACTGGAGATATCGGTGTCTCCTGCACATGCCACTGGACGACATTTGGCCATATGTTGCCGCTGCTCCAGGACCGAGCCGGTGACTCACCACTGTGTGGCTGAGCGGGGGCTGGGACGAAGCAGCCTGTTTCCGCATCCCGCTGGGCCCAGAATGTTTGGTCTCGATTTTTGGGGAAACCATGCTACACACCTGCAGCTCTAACCCCAGGCTCACCCGCGACCCCTGTCATCACGGGGCCTCTGGTGGCCACGTCAGGCTGCCGCCATCGTCCTCTCTGGATCTCCAGGCATGCCGCTTGGTATCAGTGACTCACGGCTGCTACTGACGATGCAGCTTGCTTCAGTGATGTGCAGTCAGCTAGCCAGTCGAGCGCAGCTGCTCCAGAGTTTCAGGATCAAGCTGCCATTTTGATGCTTGGTCAGGCCGCGCCCCCCTACACCCATAAATCCATAACACACATTACACATAACACACATTTACACATTTTTTTTCATCTTCTAACGCAAACATATCCACAGAGAAAGGTCCACCAAAAGGTGAACTCTTCTACATGAGTACATAGAATTTTTGTTTTCAAATTGATGACAACATTGTCCAGTGTTATTGGTTGCACACACCTAAGCTATGTACAGAATACCATCTGTTATTCGTCAGTACCTTTGCTTTTTGGGCTAAATTGCTGTCCTCTGCTATAGTTTGAGCCTTACTTACCAGGTTCCGATATCCTCTGTCCAAAATTGTATTTCCATTCTCACTAAAGACAATTCTATTTAGGATGGGATTGGCTTAGTATTGTTTTAATACATCAGTCCCAAGAGTGGGTGCCAAATGTTAAAAGCCAATATCTTTTCTCATGTTCAGGCTTTCTTCTATCTTGTCTTATAATGAAATCAGACCCTGCCTGCAGCTTTACCTCTCTCAAACTGTATTATGAGCCTAAATACGTTTTCTAGCCTGGTTGCAGCCATTCAGGTGACTCTTCGTAGATCTATATAAATTCAGTCAAATCCCACCCCAAACCGAAAAACATATTCCTCATATTTTAATCTGATAATATATTTAGATGATTTAGTGCTATATATACCTGTGTGCTGTACAGGATGTGAACATGAGATATTGAGACAGGTAACCCTGACCATATGCCCCAGTTTCAAAGGCTCCTTGAAAGTCAAAAGGAAGATATCCCGAGCCTTAGATTTAATGTTCATGAAGGTGCAAATGCTCCTCTCTTATGAACATTCCTCTTTAATTAGACTTACACATAGCTATCCTGTTGTTATTTTTCCAGGAGATGGTGAATGTCATGCTAGTACAAGAATGATAGGTTGGCAGTGAGGGTGTAGGGAAATGACTGATCCCTCAGTGATCTGACAACTAACAGAAGCATATGTCATGGATGATTTTTTAATGGCATTATATTGAATATTTCTACAACCATAAACCACATTTGACAGAGCTTGAATTACATCATACTGCTCTGAAAAGGTTTGTGGGTTACACAATGGGTATGTACGGATTAATTTACGAATACATAAAAAGCATGCCCTGCCCAAATTAAGACCCCCAAGCTCGGTCTACTGATCTATGTATAAACAAGAAAAAACAAAATTAAGATGGAGAATGTCAGAAGCTTGAAGGAGGGTAGTTCCCTGCTTAGTGTTCATGGGGTAAATATCATAGAGTTATCTTAATATCCTTCTCAATGTGTGCCTATGATGACTAATTTTAATACTTAGTACTACCGTCTATTGTAAATACTTCAAGTAATTTTAGAGTCTCATTCTGGTGTGGGGAGCCTGCACCCTACTTGGAAGCTTGCCTTCTTAGACGAAAGGTGGCTAGACTTAGAAGGGTTAGAATTGATCAATCAAGGAAACCTCAGTTAAATGGTTGAGTAGTTAGAATATTCATGGTACTGCTACCTACCTAGGTGGGGATCTACTAAAGCTATTCTAAAAGGTACCTGAAATGTTGGAACTAGGGCTAACGACTTAGGGCCTTAATATTATATTTTTGATGGTGTGGTGCTGGGCAGCCTCGTCAGCACCTGCTGCCACACTGCCAAAGCCATATTCAGACCATCTGCCGGAGTCTGACTCAAATCCTGGGTGGGTAGTGCTGCGGCAGTTGGCCAGTAGTGGTGCAGTGCTAAAGCTCATATGTGAGCCTTAGCAAGGCACCGCAACGGGATCGCCATTGCACGTTCTTGCAGGGCATGGACCGTGTCAAGCCCATGCCCTTCAGGAACTTGGGGCGCATACTTACAGGGGGGCACACCATGTGCTCCCCTGCATGCATTCCCTGGTGCAGAGGCAACAGGGGGCACTATAGGGCCCCTTAGTTTCCTTACCAACACACTTTTCGCAGTGGGCTCACCGCCATGAAAACTGTGGTGGTGAGGAAATCCCTCATATGCCGTAGCTGTACCACAAGCATATTAGGGGCCTCAGACCACTGTAAGACTACCATGGACTGAGAATCCCTAGTGGTAGCAGCAGTTCCATGGCAGTACGACTTCCCTGCTTGTAATAGAGAGGTTGGACCAGCTTTGCGGCGGTAGCTGCAGCCCCACCATGAGTTTGGCAGTCCATCGGACCACAAAACTCATAAGAAGGCCCTTAGTATATGCACTTAAAAGCCTGAAATATTTGCACAACAAAATATCACATTTTAGCCAAAGAACCTGACTTAATTTAAACTCGACACGTACATTAAAAACACTTCAAAATTTAGATACCAAGTAAGAAACGGAAATGCTGAAGAATGGTGAAGAAAATAGATTGCAAGGAGGTTATGATTATAACTTGCACAGAAGAGGGTAGCGGTAAAATTGAATGCAAATATGAGTAAAACCCCACTGAAAGCAGATGGTAAAAATATGTGTGGGCCTGTGGGCAAGGGCTGTGGAAGGAGGTTGGGGGAAGTAGGAGGGGGAGAAAAAAGTATTTTCTGGCAACATTTGTATGCCCCCCAGTCAGAAAAAAACGAAATGAGACTTGGCTGTTGCAAGTTTTCCAGCTGGTTTTACTGGACAGAGAAATCAAAACCTAACTACTTCACTCAAAAACCTAACTAGCCCACTATTCCATGAGTAAATTCCACCCCACCTGACTCATAATCAGGCTCATAGGAGCAAATGCTATTCTTCTACTCAAGAGCGTGATGCTACCTCAACTCACAAGTGATGTGCGTGCATTCCAATGAAGATGTGAAGTATCCGCTCCTATCAACAAACACAAGCACAGAGAAAAGGACATAGCTATTATTTAGTAGGAAAGATGTGTTACAGATAGCAAAGAGAGGAGAGTCACTGATAGCACCTTCATATGAAGCCACAATAGGAGAGGATGAACAGTGGTGATAACAAGTAAAATGGCCCCACTCTTGCGGATAAAAAGTTATGAACTTAGATGGAAACCCTCTCCTGGGGAAAAACTCCTTGGGCGTTGGTAACGTTATAGCAACAAGGATCTTACATTGAAGCAAAGCAAGAATAGATTTTGGATAAGGTTGTAGGCGAGTTGGCTCATGGGCACAGTAAGCATATATATCCCCGGAAGTTCAGGGAGGAAATTCATTTTTCAATGACACCATTCTCATCTAAGTTGCCTTCACTGTGTAGCATCTTACTTTATACACTTAGGACATTATATACATTTTAATTGTGATTGACACCCGGGGTCTTACTGCATGAGAGAGGGAGCACACTCAGACAGTAGGTCAAGAGGTTAGTTTTTGGGAAAGACAAAGTTTATGGCTTGCAGTTGTTTAAACCATGAGGGTTTATAGACTAGGTCAGAGAAGTGAGCAATAGGAAGAAGGAAATCTGATTATCATCAACAAAGTAGTTATAGGAGCAGGAAAGGAGATATTTTTGAGGGAGGTTGTGTAGATGAGACATTTAGTCTAAGGCTGTTACATTAATGCTTAAAGAAGCAAGTGTTTTATTGTGTAGCATTATGGATGGTTAACATTTGAATCCCCACTAAAATAAGCATATTATATACATGGCTCACATATCTGCAATCCGCTGCACACTTGTTTCCTATTGAACCCTACAGAGATGCTTATTTTGGTATGCCCCAGTGCTCTCTCAAAGGAAACCAACAGATGTTTTATTGTTACAAAATAATAAATACTTGAAAACCTGCTATTGCACTCAGTGCAACTTTTGGAGTAAAACGAAGCAGTCCGAGCAGGGTTATCACAGATCTGTTTGCAACCTGAACAAAAGGTTGTTAATAGTATTACCCCCAACATTCCACCCTGTACTATGTTGTCTGTCCATTCTTAACTTTGTAAACCTTCTTTTCTCCAGTACCACCATTCCCATCTTGTTTCTGAAAAATATATTTCTAGCTAATGAAAGGTGTCTATAACCTCTGGCTCAACATCACTTAAGGAGTAGCTTGTTCTTCATCAATCTACATGTGTAAAAACGAATGTATGTCTGTCTATCTGTTTGTCCTGTATGCATTACTACACACTTCATCCAATCGCCATGAAGCTTTGGGAAGTTGTTGAGTACACTCCCGCAAAGGTTTATGGCATACATTTTTTATAAAATATCGGCCCCCCAGGGCCCTCATAATCTTTCGAATACTGACGTTTACAGTTTCCGACGTCCGACTCGCTTTTGCAATGACCATCAACAAAGCACAAGGACAACTGCTGCAAGTGTGTGGACTAGATTTGGAGAATCCGTGCTTCTCACATGGACAACTGTATGTGGCCAGCTCACGCGTGGGAAAACCTTCTGATTTATTTTGTGTACGCACCAGACAGAAAAACAAAAAATATTGTGTATCCACAAACACTCGAATAAATAAATACAGTGAAAACGACACTTTGAAATGTTTTCCATAATAAAATGAATAAGTTTCAATAAAAATGACACAATGTAAATTGAATGTTATCATAACAAGTTTCCTTGAATTTCCTTTCTTCTGAGATCGCAGCAACACGCGACGGGTAAGCTAGTTTACTATATCCAAGACAGATGTGACAATTTTATAATTGAGAATGCACATTTGGCGAAATTGAGAACATTTGTTTACCTGAGCAAGTGCACTTTTTCCAGTTTTGTCAAACTACAAGATGGACAGCCTTGAGCAGGAAATGGGAGAAAAGCCTGCACCCTCCTACCGAAAACCGTTCGGTACTTGAAGAGTAGCAAGGACAGTGAGGGGCAGGCAATGCCTTGTGATATAGCATGCTGGTATTCAGGAGAGGAGGATAGGTTGTTGCAGGGTCCTAGGAAAGAATGATGGCAGGCAGCATGTGTCTAACTGCTTGGCCTCTGCTAGCTTCAGAGGCAGAAACATTTGACTGACACCCATCTGCCATTGGGCTATGTACATCTGACCTTATGCCCTAATCAGTATAGATGTTCTAACATACATTTATTGTGTACTGCACTGTCAGGGAAAGTCTGGCACTCCCGAACATATTACCCCCAAGGCAATAGCAGAAAACTTGAGAAGTTTGTTTTTTGAAAAAGTAAAATCTGTGCCTAGAGAGTGCATTGAACAAGGCACTTACCTAGCAAAGATTCAGTGCCTTCAGCAAAACCACAGCCACTCAGCTAAACGCACAGAGGCACACTGCTTTCCTGATCAGATCTACATACATGGTGTCTGGTCTTTCCCCTCTGGATGGGTGAACATCTCTTTGCTAATCTGACATGCTGATGGGCCACCAACCAAACTCTAAACAGGGATTAGTGGCCTTAATTAGAGTTGGGTAAATGTGCCATCATTCCTCCGCCATGATGAAACTGATCTGTTCATCAAGCCAATAGTTATATGCCCTTCATATTTAGGGTTCCGCCATCTGTCATGATAAGAAAGATTCATCATTGAACCTCCGTCCTCTGTCTTCAGACCTCCTGTCCACCGTCAACAGACACCCCTCTGTCAACACAGTAAACATCTGCCTCCCATATTGAGAGATGTTCACCATCTGAGTGGTATAGAATGACCCTCATGACAAAGGACAGCAATGGCAGAATGGTTTTCTGATGGCAGAAGGATCCTTTCAACATTGACTAACATGTCCGCCAACACACAGCTGATCACAGTTTTATCATCAATTACACCTGTAGCTTCCACTATAAAAAAACACGCCTGTAACTGTACACACCATTTACCACTCACAACACAAACCATCAGCAACAGAGTCTTCATTTTTGAATAACAATTTCTGCAAGAAGACAACCTGATTTCTCTGAAAATGAGTTAACTGTGATGGTGGATGAGATCATTAGGATTGAGCCCTATTTATTTGGAGCTGTGGTTCAGACAAAAATCATTAGCCAGACAGGTGAAATGTGGGCTAGAATCATGATAAGGTAAATGTTGTTTCCATCACAAGATGCTAACAGGAGCACGTCTGCCAGGGGTGGAACAACGTGTAGGGGAGATTTATTTCCTTGCTTCTAGGGAACACTCATGAGGTCCTGGTGACTGGTCGTATGGTTTCCAGGACCCTAAACCACAATCCTTAGGAGTAGAAGGTTTGGCCATACTCCACACTGAGGACATCATGGTGATTGCCACTCTACCACAGTAACTAATTCACACTCTTCACAGTCGTACAACCTTAAGCCCTCACTGCACTCTTTACAATAATAACACCCTTTACACACAAATATGATGCCTGATGTCTCTCATAACCCCTACATTCTCCATGTATTTATATATATCAATTTACTCACTCTGGCACAATGTTGTTCTTAAGCCTCCTCAAATAACAATTACAATC
The DNA here is from genome assembly GCF_964261635.1 of Lissotriton helveticus. Classification (NCBI taxonomy): domain Eukaryota; kingdom Metazoa; phylum Chordata; class Amphibia; order Caudata; family Salamandridae; genus Lissotriton; species Lissotriton helveticus. The sequence goes on from NC_136059.1 coordinate 919,026,447, forward strand.
AAACAAGTGTGACCTTAAATTTGGAAAACAAATCACACGCCCGCAACTTTTATGGACAACATCTATTGCATTACTCACAACCACAGAAGCTCTACCTACTCTTGTCATATTCCCATAACACATAATATGTCTCTTGGAATAGATACATATAGTTATAGTGAACTTTATCAATTTTGTCAACCTAGTAACATTATCCTCACACATATCATTGATTTAAATTAGGCCTTCAAAATGCCTGCATCTATTGGTTTATTTCCATAGAATGGAACTAGAGTGATGTATATGCAAGTCGCTCAATAGCCTTGCAAAGTAGCCTGTGCCTGCTGACTAGAGTGGTTCAACTTTCTCACTGAAATGTGGCAAAATATATACCTCAGTCAATGAAGGATTGTCAGTGGATGGGCCACCACTGCCAGCTGAGGCCCAGATATTATTTGCCAGTCTGTAGGAAAACAAACTCTCATATTTAGTAGGGAGGACTGTGTGTCAAGCTATTAGACCCAGTTGTACAAATGAGACTTGGTTGAGTTATAGAGAATCAACATCAAGTTGCCTTTAAATCGCACTGATGCAAGCTTCAAATTCTGCTTTATATAGAACCCTTCTGGCATTTTATATCTTCATGTATTCCAGTGCACATTTTTTCAATTACAAATGCACAGCACTTAGTATTGTTTAATATTTGTTATGGTCTAGGATGGTAATTCAAATTCCATGAATATATTGTTTAGTCTTTGTTGTAGAATGATATGCTAGGTCAGTTTGCAGCCATGCATTGTTTAATATTTTGATAGATCCAATATTGTAGCCAACGGTTACTTTTTCAAACAATGTTTCACGTTGTTTAAGATTTGCTACAAATTGCTTCAATAATCATTAAAACATGTAATTCAAATAGTCAATGTTGAACCTGTCTCTGCGCAGAGTTACTACCAAACCTTTTTTTTTGTCCACATCCCTCCTGCTATGCTGAATTAGTTTTTGTTGACTTTGGCAGTCTGTGACTTTTCCACTGCTAACGTGCTCCAAAATGCTTGTACTTTCTCCCTATAACATGGCAAAATTAGCCTACACATGATTGGCACATTTTCTTTACTTATTCATCCCTTGTAGATAGTACTATATTTATCCAGAATCTGAAATGAAATCCTACTAGTTGGCAGAACGAGCCAAACTTCCAGGATGGTGGGGGCAGAGCTGTTCCTTGTACCACCTACATTTTACAGGGCTTGCCTTCAGGTAACACAGAGAAATCTGACACTAGTCTTTTGTTGCTCAAATGTGAATTCACCTTGATAAAATAAAAGACAAGAGGCGTTTGGCAAAACAGGAACAGTTGCTTTAATTAAATGCAACAGCCAGGAGAACAGTGACAGAGTCGGAGTCTGAAGACTGTCTCAAAGTACATTGCTTTTGGCCGTCATTATTTACATTTCACAGAGTGTCATAAAACAATTTGTACTTTCCTTTGTAGAAAAAAATCCAGGTCTAGTTATGGAGTCAGAACTGCGACCACCTGGTATGAAGTGGAGGTTCGTCTTGACCCTGCGTGGACACAGCGTTGGCCAGTAGATGAGTGTCCAGATGTCCGGGATGGAGAGCACGTGATCACTGCATGTAGAGTGCATGATGTGTTCTAATTGGCTGAGTGTTCCTAACTTCATGGGGCATCTACCTTTATGGTCTTTAGGGAATGTGCACCCCTCCAAACAAATTTGGTTTTTTGGGGGCCAGTCTCCTTTGATCATTGTTGTGTTGCTGCCTATCTATGTGATTAATCTGAGTTTTTCCTGTTCACACATTTGTCTGCAGGCTTCGTGTCACCTCACCTGTGGTCTGTCAATCAGTTGCTTCAGAGCTAGGTTGCAGGACCTGCCTGACTATGTATTTCTGACTCTGTGTTGATGGGGAGGTCATATCAAGTGGATTCAAAAACAGTGATGTGAGTTTATTGTTATACCGACAAATATCATGGCATACATTGACATCGTATTTTGCAATATTAACACTTTTGTCACCCTAGACTTCTGACTGGGGAAGGAAAGAACTTTCCAGAAACAGATGTGGGGGTAGTATAGGGTATTCCCCTATGTCAAAGGATGGCACAAGGTATAAATATTAGACTTCCTGAGCCACTGTTCAGTACACTCATGGACCTGTGGACCTCACAGAATAAGGACTGCTTTCTTTCAGAATTTTATATAGCTCAAACTTGACCCAAAGGTATCAGGTATTAGAGCTCTTTACAAGAGCACCAGTTGCGTTACAGAGGGACACATTAATTTTTTTTGTTAGGATCGGGGAGATTAAGTGATTTGCCCAAGTCACAGGATGTTGAGCTTCCTTGCCGAGACTCGAACCCGGTTCCCCAGATTTGACGTTGACCACCCTATCCGTTAGGCCACATCCTCTCCCCAAGAGAGGACGTGTTCATGTTCTCCACAAGACTTTCCTGCTTCTTGAGGCCTGCTGTATTCCCCAGCGGACTGACCTGCTGATTGAGGCTTGTCTTATTCCTCAGAGGACTGCCCTGCTGCTTCCAGAGAACTGTTCTGCTGCTTGTGTCCCACCTTGCTCCCCAGAGGACTCGCCTGCTCTTTGAGGCTTGCATTAGTCCCCAGAGGACTGCCCTGCTGTTTGAGACCTGCCCTGCTCTTTGAGAAGGAAGATTGGACCTGCTCCCTTCATCCTAGGCTACCCTGAGTGCCTCCAAGAGTCAGTTAGCTGACATTCTGCTCTGAGCTACAGAGACACATCAAGCACCAGCGGCCTCCCTGCAACTGTGCAGATGACCTGCTGCACTGGACCTACCTGGACCTGCAACTGGACATGCTTGAAACCTGCTGTCCTCTGCTGGACTGAAGGTTCCAGCAAATCCACTGCAAAGCAATGAGAAGCCCCGCAAAGCCTTGCAGCGCAGCTGAAAGCTTCATCAAAACTGATGAGAAGCAATGCAAACTCCCGCAAAGTTATGCCACAAAGACCTTGCAGCAAGGACATAAAGGTCAAGTCCCAGCTGGCCAAACTTGGTCCTGTGCCCAGCTTGCATTCCACCATGGTCAGCCTGAAATTTTGACTTTTTCCGGGTCCAGCATGACCAGAAACCCCCAGTTGGTGCTTTGTGCTTTTAGGTGCTATATCTATAAAAAATGTTAAACTGAATATCTCCTGTTATGCTGATTTGATTTTTTGTCATTCAGATATCATTCTATTTGTTACATGTCTTTAAATAGTGTGAGATGTTTCTTGTGTTGTATTTTCATTTTAATACTATTTGTTTGCAGCGTAAGTTCTCTACACATGACTCTAAGTTAAACTTGACTGTATTTGTGCAAAGCTACCAGTGTGTTAGCCACTGGTTAATTTTGTGCCTTTTGTTGTTCACCCTGACAAGGATTGTGGTTGTTGCTTGAGAAGTGTTCTCACCTCCCTCTACCGATAATCCAATTTCTTACAGTCACCTGTCTTACATGCTGGGTACATCATAACTATTGAACGTAGAAACAGAGAACTGCTGTCTTCACACAGAACAATAAATCATCTGCCAAATCAGGTTTAGCTAAATATGTAGATGAAAGACAAGGCCACCTAAGAAACTCACTCAGGCTTTTTTTTTAGTGCTTAGATTAGGTTAGTTACAGGATAGGTGGTGGTGATAGAGAACAGATGCAGGGAAACTCCAAAATAATGCTGTAATGTTACAATTGTTTCTGATATTCTTTTTATTAGCTGCTATTATTGTCACTCTTCAGTTTGTTTTTACAATTACAGATATACACATTGTTGGACCTAGCCATTTCTGCATGTACATCCCGATTTTGCATTCCTCTGCCTTCCTATATTGAATCCATTTTTGTTGGCTTTTAGAGCTCCGTACACCTTTTCCCTGCTAACCAATTTTAAAGTGCTTGTTCTCTACCTTGAAAACATAGTAACATTGGCCTACATCTGATTGTTGATTTAAGGTACTTGCAAGTGCTTAGTAAATGGTATTTCAGGTAACCCGGGCATGTAAAATAAATGCCACTAGTGAACTGCAGCAGTCATTTTGTGACTCTTTAAAGTAGCCTTTTAGGACATGTCTTACACCAGCCACTACAGCTTGCACTGCTGTTTTAAACCACTATTTCAACCTGGCAAAATAAACCGTTTGCCAGAACTAAAACATCCTTTGTAATACTTATAACTCATCCCTAAGGTAGACTCTAACCACCCCAAAGGCAGCTTGTATGGTATTTAAACGTCAGACATGTCTGTTTAAGTTTTACATGCCCCAGCAGTGAGAAATTCTTACAGTTGGTTTTCAGGTTATCGTACTACACTTAATAAGTGCTAACTTAGGTTTAGAAAAAATAGAGACATGCTGTTTACACTCAAATGAATTGTCATTTGAAATCCTCTTAAAAGGTAAACTCGGATTTTAAGTTATTTTAAAAAAGCTGGCATTTCTATGCCAGAAGTAGTGCATTTCTGCCATTTTCCTGGGTCAGTCGCATGACTGTGAATGGCTCTTCTGTTGTGAGTTGTGTATTGCTTCCAGACAGTGAGACAAGAGAGGCGTAGGTGTGAGGGCAGAGAGTCATTCTGACTAGGCCTGGGTGGAACTCGTGGAGTTGTGCTCCGTGGAATTTAGCTGAGTTCCAAACAAACTCAGCGTGGTTATACAAATTACTCGAATAGGCGTAAGAATGCTGCTTTTTCAGGCCAGCTGCTTTTTCAGGCCAGTGGTGCTTTCCGGGCTGAAATATCAGCGTGAATTGCACCATACATGGGCACGGCCACTTTGTTTTACCTACTTTCCCTTCTGTGCATCCATCCCTCATTTCCTTCTTTTATCAGTGTACATCTTTCTGTGTATGTATTTTACATATTTGTCTTCTTTTTTACTTTTTCCGTTAAGTTCTGTATTTTTGTATTCCCTTTCTTCCTTGTGTTCTACTTCCTTTAGTTCTCCCTTTCTGCTTTGCCCATTTTCTTTTGTCTTACTTATTTTCTGTTTTTTTACTCAGCACCATGTCATAAGTGGCAGCAAGCGCCAAGTGCAGCAACACCTCCCCTCCATGCTGGCAGCAGCCTGGGAGAGGGCACACCCTGCTGAAGCATTGTGGGCTGTGGTGAAGAGTGCACCAGTGTGTGCGCTGTAGCACTGGGGTGAAGTGTACGACACGCAGCTATCACACCGGTGGCGGACCTCCTTAACTGCAAGCAGGACCTGCTCAACCTGCTGGGTGTTGAGGTTGTGTGGCTCAGTGAGTAATTATTTTGTGTTTTCTAAAAATGCTAATGTCTTTTTTCAAGTGGCATTCTGCTCACAATCAGAGGTAAGTTAAGTTTACTTTTTAAAATAGTATCTGATCCAGCATGGGTTAACCTGGTACTTAGTGCTACCTACTTGTACACATCGTCGCTCGCTTGGGCTGATTATTTAAGAAGTCATGCAGACTCCTCTATCCTGTCTCTAAGATAGTAGTAGTTAGCATTCTCTGTGTCTTTGCTTATGCAACTCTTACACTCCCAATCTCCCAGTGATGTGTAGTATCTATGCATTGAAAAGGGAGACTGAGTTGGGGGTTGAGCAGCAAAGATCATTCGTTGCAATGCATTAGTAGTTCAAAATGTAGTTTAGGAAATTAGGAATAGTGTTTAGGTTTAGAAAATTGGGTGTAGGTCAATACTAATACTATAGGTGATATGATTTAGAAATGTGCAATGCAACTGCATAACTGTACGACTAATCTATTTTTTATGTTCTTTATTTCCTATATCAGCACCCTAGGGCAAGAGGGCATCACAGGCAAGTGAAGGGGTTGTCACCACCAGTGCCATGGCAGGTGTAACCACCACCACCAACGCCATGGCCGATTGCTCTGCTGGCCCCTGTAAGTCCTGTTATTAATATTTTTCCCTAACTTTTACTTCTCCCCCGTATTGGAATAATTTTGCTTTGTTTATTTTTTGGTATAGTGTTTACCTTTTAAACTAAATACTAAAGTCTTGTTATCCCAGCATTATCATTTTTTTTCTATATCTCATGTTTCTGTAGTTGACTTCCTCCTGTAGCTTTCTTTTGGTTTTTTAGTAAGTTTACCCTCTCCCCTTATATATCTTGTGGTGCTGTAAGACTAAGGGAACAGAATTATGGTATTGCGAAGATTACAGGTCCAAGTAAGCTATTATGCACCACACATGTTTGTTGAGAAAGCTTTCTTGCTCATGCGCAAACAGTCACAATGAGAGAGTGGCCATGGTCATTGACCCCCCCCCCCGGTGTTGCGTTATTATTTATTTATACAGGATATTAGCAGTTTGTGTGACAGTGCAGCCTGGCAGGAAAGTATAAGATGCCATTGCATTTGCAAGCAAATACCATATGTCCTTCATTGAACATTTCTCCCCCTTCATTATGCTTCAGTGATTTAGAATCATCATAGCGCTGCTCCTCCACTGCGAAATGTTTTTGATTGGCTCGACTACCTGGCTTTTCTAAGATTCTCCACCAACAAATCTTTCAAACTGTAGTGAGGTATTGTGGTTGTAGTTTGTGCAAAATGATAATAATTACTTAGGAGGCAAATCTGGCATCTAAAATGTGTAAATGTTTTTCTAGCCAGACAGACCTCCACGGCCAGCAGTGTCACCAGCACCAGAAGTGCCAGTACGACAGAGGTGGCCCACGAGGCAGTTGAAGGAAGAGTCCCAGCTGTGGCATGGATGCTTGGTGGTAAGTTACATTGCTTGCTTATTGACAAATAGAGTATATTTTATTTGTTAAGTGAAGCATTGTGCCACCCATTACCTAACTGCAGCATGGTTTGGTCTGCCCTGTTGGGGGTGCAATGTGTGTGTGCTTCAGCTAATGTGGCATTATAAAGTTTTCAATGCATTACAAACCTGAAAAGAAAGGGCGGAGGAATTTGTGCCATCTATATTCGAGCTTCTGATTGGTAGGGCTGTAAGGGATGCCCGCTAAAAATATGTGAGCCTAATTACTATAAAGAAAATGCTGTTTAAGTCACTGATGGCTGCTTTTAAAAAGTGGGCAGGGTTGCAGAAGAAATTGGAGTTAGAGACATTTAGCAGGTATACTGCTATCAATAGGAATATTCAACTGCCCAAACTTATTCTTGATGTGTGTATATAAAGTTGGGAAAGATTGGGGCTCGATAAGTTTGGGGATGTTTTCCAGGGATCTCATCTTGTCTCATTTGAAGAGCTTTGAGCTTGATTCAATATGGGAGCAAGATATTTTTCTAAATACCTTCAACTAAGGGAATTTTTACAGAACATGGTGGGGGGTATTGTCGAATTTTCTAGGATATCCTTGTTGGATTTAATAATTGGGGAAGTGGATTGTACAATTTCTCAATTATACTTTTTACTTTCTACTTACCCGCTCCTGACCCCGGTCCGCCCCGGCTGTGTGCCGTTTGTTGCGGAGGGTCCCTGCAAGAGCGCCACTTCCGGTTTCGCGGCACTTCCGCCCTGCCTCCAGACCGCGCAGGTGAGCGGTCTAGTGTCTGCTGAACCAGGGCTTATATCGCGCTCTGCCGGCCCCGCTGGCTGACTTGGTGGCCTGAAGACCACTCGCGTGCATCAGCGCGGCCGACAAGTGCTTTTAAATTTCTTCAGCTGACTTGGAGCTGTAGCTCTCTGGATTTTAATATTTTCGGTGCACTGAAGCTGACTACGAGCTTCAGCGCACGTGTACTATTCTCTGCACTGTTGCTCTGCGCTAAGGTTCACAGCGCTTGCACTCATGCTGTGACGCTCACTTTTTACTTTCTACTTACCCGCTCCTGACCCCGGTCCGCCCCGGCTGTGTGCCGTTTGTTGCGGAGGGTCCCTGCAAGAGCGCCACTTCCGGTTTCGCGGCACTTCCGCCCTGCCTCCAGACCGCGCAGGTGAGCGGTCTAGTGTCTGCTGAACCAGGGCTTATATCGCGCTCTGCCGGCCCCGCTGGCTGACTTGGTGGCCTGAAGACCACTCACGTGCATCAGCGCGGCCGACAAGTGCTTTTAGATTTCTTCAGCTGACTTGGAGCTGTAGCTCTCTGGATTTTAATATTTTCGGTGCACTGAAGCTGACTACGAGCTTCAGCGCACGTGTACTATTCTCTGCACTGTTGCTCTACGCTAAGGTTCACAGCGCTTGCACTCATGCTGTGACGCTCACTTTTTACTTTCTACTTACCCGCTCCTGACCCCGGTCCGCCCCGGCTGTGTGCCGTTTGTTGCGGAGGGTCCCTGCAAGAGCGCCACTTCCGGTTTCGCGGCACTTCCGCCCTGCCTCCAGACCGCGCAGGTGAGCGGTCTAGTGTCTCACGTCGCCCAGCATAAATGGCCATTTGGAGGAAGCGCAGCGGACGAGCGCAGCGGAAGCGCCGACTTTGCGCCGAAGTCGCGCACAAGTCAAGCCCGTCTGCGCCCGTCCGCGGCCGGCCGGGGCCATGCATGCTGTGCAACGTCTTGTCTACTCTTCTCAAGCACTCCGTGTCCTATCCCATCCTGTCCCCCTTGCCCCCATGTTATAGCCACTATTCTAGAAAATAATATTGTATCCTCTCCCTTGTCCACAATCCCTCTGCCCCCTTCCCCTCCTATTTCTCCCCTCTCCTCCGTAGCACCTTTGTTGTCTCAGTCCAGCCCTAGTGGCAGGGATCCCCTTTCACTACTCTATCTTAATACTCGTTCCCTCCCGAAAAATCAATTAGACATATTCCAACTTCTAGAAGGAGGCTCCATTGACATCTTGCTCCTTACGGAAACTTGGCTAAATGCTGACTCTTATCCGGATATCCTGGCCGCCATTCCTGTGGGTTACTATATTCTCCACTCTAATAAAAACTCCGGCAGATCTGGCGGCGGAGTCGCCGCCATCATCCGCTCTCATTTACATTTCACTACTCTTACTACCCCACCCATAGCTAATTTGGACATTCTTACGCTGAAATTTACCTCTCCCAACTCCTCCTTTATTTGTATATTAGTTTATCGTCCCCCTGTCAATATGCCTCTCTTCCCATCCCTATTTAGTAATATGATTTCGCAAATAGCCATCAACTCTGCCAGGGTTTTAGTTGTAGGCAATTTCAATTATTGGCCGTTAGACCCCCAAGAATCCTCTCTCTCTCGTGATTTCACTGACTCATTACTTGGTTTGAATTTTTCCCAACATATTTCGGTTGCCACACACAATAAAGGTCACACCTTAGACCAGATCTGGTCCATTAATTCTGATATCTCCCCTCCCCTGGTTTATCCCTGTTCCTGGTCTGATCATTTCTTTATTTCCTTTTCCCTATACCTATTTCTGCCTACTTGCCATCCGGTCCCTCACAATTTCAGGGCTCGAAACTGGAAGCACGCCGACATTTCTCATCTTCATTCGATCCTTGCCTCCTCACTTCCCCCTGACCATTCTGATCTGAACTCGCAGGCAACCTCCCTTGATCAGTGGCTGTCCTCGGCCTGTGATGTCGTTGCTCCTATTAAAACCGTCAAATCTAAACGTCCCCACGACGCTCAGCGCTGGTTCACCTCTACATTGAAGGCTGACAAACTTCGCCTTAGACAGGCTGAGCGCCGTTGGCGACGTAATTATGACCCTTCATCCAAGTCCAGCTATACTGATCTACTAAAAACCTATAAAAAATCGATTATTTTGGCCAAACTCTCCTACTTTTCCCAGAAAGTCCTGACTTCGGCATCCAAGACCAAAGACATTTTCTCTATTGTCGCAGAACTTTCCCTCCCTGACCGGGTCACCCCCCAGCCTCTACCCTCACAAGCCCTGTGCAATTCCCTCAATTTTTTTTTTCTGACAAGATTTCCATGATCAAAAACAATATTCCCCCTACTACTTTGTCTCACGATTCTGTTCTTCCTCCCTTGAACTCTCATTCTTTGCTTGAATTTCCCCCCATTTCTCTGGATACCTTTCTTTCATTACTTCAGGCTGTGAGCTCTGGCTCTCCTAATGATTGCTGTCCTCCATCTATTCTAAGAGATGCCTTTATGGCCTGCCCCGGCCCTCCTCTTGACCTTTTAAATCAGTCACTCTTGTCAGGTTCTGTCCCCAATGCTTTCAAAAGCGCCGTGGTGGTCCCCATTTTAAAAAAACCTGGGCTTGACCCTACCACGTTGGCCAACTATCGACCCATCTCCCTTCTCCCTTACCTGGGAAAGGTGTTGGAGACTTATGTCACCCGCTGCCTTAGTGCTTTTATCGAGGAAACACACTTCCTCGATGATCGACAGGCTGGCTTTAGACCTGCTCATTCCACCGAGGCAGTGGTGGTGGCAGTTATGGACACGGTGAAACAGGGGGCTGATAAGAACTTGGCCCAGGCCCTTGTACTCTTAGATCTCTCAGCCGCATTTGAAACGGTCGACCATGGAATTTTGGTCGACCGTGTCAGAAATGCTGGCATCTCTGGGCTGGCCCTGTCATGGGTGGTATCCTTTCTCCAATCCCGCTCTCAATCTGTTCGCCTTTCTTCCTTCTCTGCCCCCTTACTTTCACTTTCTTGTGGTGTTCCCCAGGGCTCCGCTTTGTCCCCGCTTCTGTTCAATCTTTATATGCAGCCCCTTCTTGTTTCTCTTCGTCAGTTTTCAGTTACTGCTTTCAATTATGCAGATGATCTGCAGCTTATTTTTCCTATCGACTCTTCTCCCTCCTCTTGTTCCAATTTCCAAAATGCTATGCTCTTCATTTATGAGTGGATGAATCTTAGCCAATTAAAGCTCAATCCTAGCAAAACGGAGCTGGTTGTGACTGGCGGCCTTCTCACTCCCTGGTCCTCCAACTTTTGGCCCACCGCTCTTGGCTCCCCTCCCTGCCCAGTGAATACCGTGAAGAGCTTAGGGGTTACCATCTCCAGCGACCTCTCGATGCGGCCACATATCAACACCGTCACTTCGGCCTGTTTTTATCATCTCCGCTGAATCGGGAAGATTCGCAGGTTCCTATCTCAAGAGGCCCTTATTCTTGTTATCCTGGCCCTCATCACCTCACGTCTAGACTATGCCAACTGTCTATACGTGTGGGTCCCTGCCTGTCATCTTTCCCGACTTCAACTGGTTCAAAATCAGGCAGCTAGATTAGTCTTTCAGCAGCCTAAACACCAGCATGTTACCCCACTGCTGAAGACTTTACACTGGCTCCCAGTTGCGCAACGGTGTGTCTTTAAAATGGCCTGCACCATCTTTAAATCCCTGTTCATTTGCGCCCCTGCCTTTATCTCTTCCTGTTTGCACGCTTATGTTCCTTCCCGTCACCTCAGATCTTCTGCCCACAATCTTTTGATCACCCCCAGGTTCAACCGCAAGAAACATGGGGGTGCCTGTTTCTCCTTTCTTGCTCCCTCCACTTGGAATTCCCTTCCTCTTTTTATTCGCCTGTCTACTGACTATCTCTACTTTCGTAATCTTTTGAAAACCCACCTGTTCCGTCCTGCTCACGGTTAGCTGCCCTGACCCTGACTGTTCTTCTCCCACCTGGTCTTCAGCGCCAAGAAACCAATTGGTGTATGTGCGCGGTACCAAATTTCTTTTAATAATAATAATAATATGTGTGGTTGAATGAAGGAACTTCAGATGATCTGGAAAATCAATGCCAAATGGCAGTAAAGACTTAACTTGGATGATGTTAGATTTTTTGAGTCTTTGGATTTAAGTTGCACTGAACTTGTTTCATCTAGCCTACAATCCCAGCATTATAAAATGATCTTTGATTTGTATTTCACACCTTCTAAAACAGCCAAGTGGGGGGGGTATTGATTGCCCTCAGTGTCGGGAGTTGAAGGCTGATTTCAGTCACATGTTTAGTTCTTGCCCTTGCTTTAATGCACTTAGATTTGACATCACCTTGACCTTGGTATTGGCTGCTGTGCATAGCTTCAGCTTGACTGGATCCCCAACTTCTGTTGTTCCAGCAAACGCAGGCCGCTTTCTCTATATATTTAATCTTGAAACTGCACTTTATGAGCACAATTAGAGGGGAGCAAAACAGAAAGGCTGGAACATTTGGGGTCCTCTGTCTCCCCCAAGGTGGAAACTATCAACAAGCTCAACTACGAACCCCTAATGAAGACCATTAAAAAGGATCTCATAAGGGTAAATAGTCTCCACCTATCAATCATTGGAAAAAAAGACAATTTGTAATCAATGCTCAGTTTAAACATTTGTTTATACAATGTCAGAATAGCAGAAAATTGCTGGTCGCCTAGGGACATTGGAATTTTCTTAGGTGCCTGGCTCAACCGGTCCCATAAGGTAACCAGGAGCGATATGGAGCATTCACCTTTTGTGCAGGAGAATTGAAGGCTTGTGGATTGTATAACAGAAATGATATTGTAGAGTCAATGAGAAGGGCAGAAGGTAAGCTTCATTAGGAGTTTACCAAGAGACACAGCAAGAGCATAGCCTGCTGCAATAATTCATTATGACTTACGAGTGATTACCTGAGAAGTAAGAGCAATTTTACAACTAATATCAGGCAAGTAGTTGCATGTACCGGGCTGATCAATCTCACAACTGTCATCATAACATTTAGCCAAGTGTGGCCATCATGTGATGATGTGACATTGCATGTCTCTCTTCAGTTATAACAGGCCCTGGATCACAGCTATATACCAGAAATTGTATTGCTTTTGATACAGCGCACACACTAATGAGCAGATGTTTCCAAATCAACAAACTGCTCTCCAGTCCATAGAGCTGAGTAGGCCTCTTAAAGTCATCATCATGTTGGTTTCCCTTTGAAGTTGATAACTTCCTTCTTCTGTCTGCTGAGGCAGTCCCTCTCTGGGTCCTGACTCCAAGTCATGAATCAGTCTGACTGCATCTTGACCCAAATGAGATTGAGAGAGATAGACCTGTAGTGCACTGCTGTTGATGAACAAGAAGGGAAAAAGCTTTAAGTATATTGTGTAGATTTGTATTTGTTAACTAAAATGACTGGTCTGCTCTCTGAAGAACTAGAAAAAAGTTGTGGACCATGCAAATAAGTCAAGCTAAGTGTGAAAGGGCCAATCACCTTCAGGCAAAATGACCCATCAGCCCCCAAACATTGTAAATCTTCAAAATTAGGTTTACAAATTAGTTTAACACCCTCCCTCACTGTCTGCGACACATGAATCAACAATCATCACTCAAAATCGCTCAATAATGTATCACTCATTGGTGTAATAGTTACCTCTTCCAATCTAAACATGGAGGTACATGATTGTATCTCCTCTTTTGATGGAAACAACTTATTGGCAGTCTTTTAAATCAAATGATCTTTACTGGGGAAGCCATGATAGTGAATGAAATAAGAAGGCTAGGACTGGTATGGAGGGAGGCATTTTCTATAATGTCTTTGAGGTACAGAGCTAGAATATCGATGTAGAAATATCGATCTACATTAATATTGAGGGAAAAATATTTTGATCGTGGAAAAAATATCGATTGTTACTTAAGTAATATCAATTGCAAAAATATAGAAGGGTTAAATATTGTTTCCAAAGATATAGTTGTTAATAATATCGATTTATTATTATTGTTATGCATTTTAGTATTTTGTCTGAGAATTATTAGGATTTTTATTATATTTGTTAACATTTTAGTAGTTAATATTTTTTTTAATTTTGTGTTTTGAGTTTTGTAGCGTGTTGTGGGTTTATAGGGGAATAGGGTGGAAATAATTTAATTATATAGATTTTATTTATTATTTATAGTAGTTAATATTTAATTGAATTTGGCGTGTTTAGTTCCGTAGCGGGTTGTGGGTTTATAGGGGAATAGGGTGGCAAGTAATATAATTATGTGAAATTTATTTAAAAATGTATATTTATTCCTAATTGTATAATTGTGATGTTATAGGGTTAAATGTGTAAATTAATTTATTAATAATTTTTTGATAAATAGTTGTTAATTAATTTGAATTAATTATTTAATAAATAATTATGGGAATTGTTTAATTCTTTTTTGTGTGTTTTGTGGTGTTTCTAGGTGTAAATGGTGGGAAGGTTGGGAAGTAATTTATTTTTTATTGATTAATTATTAATTATTTGTTAATTAAGTTGCATTAATTAATTACTTATTATTAATTGTAATTGTGTAATTATTTTAGCTATGTGTTGTGGATATTATAGTGTTAAGCAATTTATAAAATAATGAATGTTTACTATCTTTTTTAACAATTCTATATTGAAATTTCAATATTAATTATGTTTATAATGGAAATAAAATTTAATGAAAATGTTGATGTATTTTTTTATTAGTGTGGCATCCAGCACTTTCCCTACTGTTGCACTCACTAGAGTTGGAATAGTAATTTTTACCCCTCCGCTATCCAACACTTTCCCTGCTTTTACACTCACTGGAGTGGGAATAGTAATTTTTACCCCTCCCCTATCCAACACTTTCCCTGCTTTTACACGCACTGGAGTGGGAATAGTAATTTTTACCCCTCCGCCATCCAACACTTTCCCTGTTTTAACACTCACTGGAGTGGGAAAAGTAGTATTTACCCCTCCGCTATCCAACACTTTCCCTACAGTTGCACTCACTGGAGTGGGAATAGTCATTTTTACCCCTCCACTATCCAACACTTTCCCTGCTTTTGCACTAACTGGAGTTGGAATAGTAATTTTTACCCCTCTGCTTTCCAACACTTTCCCTGTTGTTGCACTCACTGAAGTGGGAATAGTAATTTTTACCCCTCCGCTATCCAACATTTTTCCTACTGTTGTATTTATTGTGTTGTGAAATGTATGTTTTATTTTTTTAATAATTATTGTGTTAATTAATTATATAATTTTTATTTTATTTTAAGTTTTTGATGTATGTATATATTTTATTTTTATATAATGTAAAAAGTTTATTAATTAAATAAAGATAATAGTCAATAAAATGTATTTAAGTAAATATATGTATATGTACACATTTTTGTGTCTTTATATTTTTTTAATTAGGTTTATTTGTTATATTTATATTTAGTTCAAGTATTTAGTAAATGTAATGTTAAAAATATTAATATTATTTAATATTTTTTTTAAGTAATAAATATTTATTAAGTCAATTTTTTTGTATTCGATATGTGTACATATTATATTGTACGAGGTCTTGGCGGCGAGGTAGGAGAAGGACCTTCCCCCTGTGGTGGCTCTTCGGATGCGTGGGACGGCGGCAAGGGCGTGGCTGGTCGATCGAAGCTGGCGTTTGGGAGCGTAGAAGTTGAGGCGGCTGTTGAGGTATCCTGGGCCTTGGTTGTGTAGGGCTTTGTGTGCGTGGGTGAGGAGAGGGAAGGTGATTCGCTTGTTGACCGGGAGCCAGTGCAGGTCTCTCAGGTGTCCGGAGATGTGGCTGTGGCGGGGGATGTCCAGGATGAGTCGTGCTGAGGCGTTCTGGATCCGCTGGAGTCTCCTCTGGAGTTTGGCGGTGGTTCCGGCGTAGAGGGAGTTGCCGTAGTCCAGTTGGCTGGTGACGAGTGCCTGGGTTTATTTGCCTTAATGAGCTATGCCTCCAGGGTTAGTCAACATGTTTCGAAGCACCCCAGGCTTCTTCTTCAGGACTTAACAGATCCCTTGCTACACTCATGTATTATGTGGTGTGTTTATTACACTAATCCTCTACAGAAAAGTATGTTTGTGAAAATAAATATACAGTGCTCTTGGATTCTCAAAGCACATATACGATACTTAAATAAGTATCTTGAATCATTTATCTGGAAACGGTATTACACATATATGTTAAAATGCGAGACAAAAAATGCACCATCCATCGTGATATAATAGTGACCTGAAAAGGAAGTGAAATGAGTGAACATGTACTCCTTATCATTAATTCAAAGTGCACTTTGATGGTGGCATGTCCCGCTGTTTACCGGAGGAAAAAAATATTGGACAAAGACTCACACACATAAAACATAAAACACACACTCTCTGAAAAATATGGTGACCCTCAAATCATTATGCAGAACCTGAGGCTGATGCTGAAAGATATTTACAGGGGCACCGGGTCCACTAGAGTTTAGCAAGTGTGGTGTATATCGAGAGCTTAAAGGGCGCAGTATGGAGGTTTTCCACCCTTCAGTTTGGGACACATCTCATGTGAACTGGTTCCATGGTATCTCGTCATTGAGCCCCTCGATGTGTGTTCCAAGTGGAGCACCTACTGTTGTTCTTTTTTAAACAGTCCAGTCTCATTATTAAGTTGTTTAATCGCGGTCCACTTCAAATCCCCCATTCCGTGATTGTGGGTGAGGTAGTGGGTCGACATCTTATTTATATTCCTCCCACAGTGAATGTTGCTCTTGTGCTCCCCAATGCGAACTTTGATGGGTCTCATGGTCATTCCTATATACTCCAAGCCGCGTAGGCAGGTGATCATAAATACAACGTTCTTGCTACTGCAATTAGTGAAACCTCTTTGTTCCCACTCACTACCATTCCTGAATTTCAAAAACCTACTTCTACAGGTCAGGTGGCGTGTGCTGCAGTTGCCACATGGATGGTGTCCCTGTACTGATGGTAAAGGTTGGCCCATCGTTCCTGTCGGTGGTAGTCTCTTTGGTCCTGTATGGACAAGCATGTCCATTAAATTCCTCCCTCTTTTGTGGGCAAACATCGGTTTGGGGAAGATCAGTTGGCAACTGTTCTGATTCGAATGGGTATAAAAAGTGGTGACACAGATGGGTCGTTCCTCTTGTTCGGCTGTCACCCTATCCTCCAGCAGTGAATACCTGTTGTTGCTTCTTGCTCTGCTTTTTTAGGATACTTCTGTCTCAGTAGTTTTGTTTGTAAGTCAGCTGCCTGACTCCTGTAATCATGTAACTCTGTGCAATTCCTGCGGAGATGGAGAAATTGTCTGTAGGGAAGTGTCTCCCTCAGATGACGGGTTGGAAGCTATTATACATAAGTAGGCAGTTCTTCGCTGTCGGTTTGAAATGTGTTGTTGTCTTCAAAATACCCTCCTCTGGGTAAATGTTGAGATCCAGAAATACCAAGCTAGTTCGTGATGTGGTATTGGTAAATTTCAGAAAACTGTTCTGTTCATTCAGCCATACCATGCAGGCTTCAGTGGATGGCATGTCCCCTTCCCAAATCATTAGTATATCATCTATATACCTTTTCCACGTTTTTATATTCTGGTAGAAGGGGGTGTTGATGTTCAATATTTTGATGGGGCAGGAGCTGTGGCCCACGCTTTTCGTCCCACGGCCCTCAATGCAAATAAGGCCTGAGACGTTCACCACAGATAGGGCCACAGTCAGAGTTGCAGCAGTTCGTTTCTGTAGGTATGAGAAGGTGGGTCTGGCTGGGTTGGTGAACACTTGCATTTCGATTCGTTCTTTTTCCGGAATGTTCGTTTGAAAGGTGGTGTTTGAGGTCAGAGGGCAAAAGGGAGCAGAGGTTTGTCCAGTTCTGTTCAGCCAGAACTCGTAGAACTGTGTGATTTTTTCGTCGGATGTAGCATTGTCCATGTAGCTCTCTTGCAGGAGCATTAGCCAGGCAAGGCAGGACCCATGAACAGAGAAGGGTGAAGGGATGAAGGGAATGGAATGTTCGGTGGCATGTGGAAGCAGCCCACATATCCAACAGTTCGTGGTATTGGCAGCAAGGTTGTGTTGATGCAGCAGTTGTATAAAGAAGTTGTTCCAAAATTCTTTGCATCTTTCTCGGAGATGGGGTGATAGTGAGATCAGATAATGTTCTTTCTTGGTGGTGGGCTGCATAGTGGGTGAAAATGTCTGGTGAGCAGGAGTGCTCTCTTCTACGATCCAGACTACGGCCATTAGCAAGAGGCAGATGAGGGATGCAATGAAAAGTACAATTGTCTTTGTGCTATGCAGTTTGGTAGTCTTGGGGTCCTTGCGGTGGGTCTTCGGTCGTCCGGGATCTTCCATCACCTTCAAGAGGCTCGGTGACTGGCAGGACCACATACTTCATCTGGCGTCTCTCCTGGTAGCCTTGGTAGTTTTAGCTACCGCTCTGAGATTTTTGGCTTAGTTAGTGGTCTGCTTTGTCGAGACACTCTCCTTTCGTCGCAAGTTGTACCCTTTTCTGGATGGCACAGTGGGATCGGGAAATTCTGCCATTTCAAGTGTCTTTGATTCCGGGTAACAACTCAGGGCTGGTCTGTCTTCGTTCAGGAGCTCTTCTTGGGTATCCACATTTTCGTTCGTCGCCAGGGTCGGTGATATTCATCTACAGTGATGAGCGTGCAGCCAATTTTTCTTCCCTTCCACTCGAAGTGCAATTCGGGTGGTGATCAGGACTTGCCAAGGGCCCGTCCACCTGGGTTCCAGACTCTTCGTTCTTTGGAAGCTCTTTATCAGGATGTAGTCCCCAGGTTTAATGTCGTGTCCGGGGCCCCTGGACGCGTCTGGTATGGCTTGCTGCACCTGTTGGTGGATAACAGTTAGTTCTTTGGTAAGGTTATGCAGCTAATCAGACATTAGGATGTCCGGGACATCGTGGATGGAGGCAGGCTTCGGCGCGGCCCAAATGTTCATTGGCCGGCCAAAGACAACCGCGTACGGAGTCAAGTGGTATCTGGTTGGGGTGGAACGCATTGATAGCAATGCCAGTGGGAGGGCGTCAGGCCATTTCAGTCCTGTGGTGGCAACTATCTTTGCTAGTTTTAGCTTCAGTGTGGCGTTGTGCCTTTTTACCAGGCCTGCAGATTGGGGGTGGAAAACTGCGTGGAACTTTTGTTTTACACCCAACCCTTTCAATATGAGTTGGATAACTTCAGCTACGAAGTGGGGGCCATTGTCGCTCCATAAAATTCGGCAAAGGCCGTAGCGTGGGAAAAACTCTTTTAACAACACCTTTGCAGTAGTGGTGACGGTATTGTCACGGGTGGGGTAAGCTTCTACCCATTTGCTGAATGCGCACACAATAACTAGGACGTATTTCAGACCATGGCACCTTTCTAACTGTATGTAATCCATTTGGAGGACTTCAAATGGATGGTCAGGGACTCCAAATCCTCCCCGGGGTACTACTGTCCCTTTCCCTGGATTGTGCTGTAGGCATATCATGCATTGTTGAACTAGCCGTTTCACTGAGTCTGCTATCTTGTCATTATGCCATACTCTAGTGATCAGTTCGGTCATGGGAGCGGAACTTATGTGTGCCGGTAAGTGTGCCGTAGTGAATATGGGGATAAGATATGCATTGGGTAACAGCCATTTGTCTTTGTCTTTTGCCCTCCAGCAGCCTTCATCATCTTTTAGTCCCACCCGAGCCCATTCAGTCAGTTTGTGTGGTGTACTCGTCAGTTGGATATCCCTAATAGTTGTCCTAGCATCTGTCCATTTCTCTGCTTGTGACCTGGTCACATACATCCGTGTCGTCGTTCTGTTTTCAGCTGTGGCTCGGGCAGTTACGTCAGCTAGTGCATTTCCCTTTCCTACAATGTCTGTTACTTTCTTATGTGCTTGGCATTTAATTACTGCTAGTCTTTTGGGGAGGAGGACTGCTTCAGTCAGGGCGGAGACTAGATCTCCGTGTAAGATTGGTGTGCCATGTGAGGTCAGGAATCCTCTCTCCCTCCAAAGGAGTCCGAAATGGTGAACTACCCCGAAGGCATACTGGCTGTCCGTGTAAATGTTTACTGTCGTCCCTGCTGCTAAGATACATGCTCGTGTGAGGGCAATCAGTTCTGCCGCCTGTGCGGATCGCTGGGCAATACGGGCTGTTTCAATAATGGTTCGGGCTGTGGTGACGGCATATGCGGCTGAGGTGGTGCCATCGGGCAGTTTGATGCATGAGCCATCTACCCATAGTTCTCCATCAGGTTCTGGGAAGGCAGTGTCTCGGAGTTCTACTCTACTCTTTGTCTGTTCGTCGGTGAGGGTCACACAGTCATGTAGGGGAGTTACATTAGGGTCGTTTTCAGGCAGTGGTAACAAGGTTGCTGGGTTCAGAGTGGTGCATCGTTTCAGAGTGATGTGTGGTGCCAATAGGGTCAGGTCATACCCGGTCAGTCGTGCACTAGTCAGGTGTTGGGTCTTGGTTTGGTTCAGGAGGGTGTCAACAGCAAGGGGTACTAACACTGTAAGGGGGTTGGAAAGCACAATTCCTTCACTCTGTTGTATCGAGACTGCTGCAGCTGCGACAGCTCGTAGGCAAGCTGGTAATGCTCTGGCTACGGGGTCAAGAGTGGCTGAGAAATAGGCGCAAGGGCGCTGTTTGGGGCCAATCGATTGGGTTAGGAAAGATAATGAACATCCCTCTCGTTCGTGTGTGAAAAGGAAGAATGGTTTGGAGTAGTTTGGGGTTCCTAGAACTGGTGCCGAACAAAGGGCGTCTCGCAATTCTTCGAACGCGGTCTGGCATTCAGGGGTCCAAGGGAGGGGGAAGGGAACATCTTTGGCTAGTAGGGAAAGTAGGGGTTTAACAATGAGACTAAAGTTCGGCAACCACTGTCGACAGAATGAGGGGAGGCCTACCAGAGAGCAGACTTGCTTCTGGTTCTTAGGGACGGGAGTATCTAAGATAGTCTGGATTCTATCAGGTGTGAGTTTCCTTCCTTCCTTTGAAAGGAGGTGTCCTAGGGAGGTCACTTGGGATTTGCAAAACTGCAACTTCTTTTGGGAAAATTTGTGACCATTCTCTGCAAGGAAGTGTAGGAGCTGGATGGTGGCTGTGACTGCAAGTGGAGTGGTGTCGGCTGCTAAAAGGATATCATCGACATACTGTATTAACACCACTCCGTCCGGTAACTGAACTGCGTCTAACTGTCTCTTGAGTGCCTGGCTATAGATACTCGGACTTTCAGTGTACCCCTGGGGTGTTCGACAGAATCTATACGAGCGGGATCTTAGGGTAAATCCGAAGAGATAGCGACTGCCTGGGTGAATGGGTATGGAGAAGAAGGCATTTTTGAGGTCAATGACAGTGAAGGCGGTGGCAGTGGACGGGATCAGGGTCAGGATGGTGGTGATGTCAGAGACTACAGGGTACTGTGGCACAACTATCTTGTTGACCTCTCGTAGGTCGATAATGAAGCGGTACGCTTTCTCATCTCCCTCTCCCTGTCTTTTGATGATTGGTAGACTTGGGCTGTTGCAGAGGTTGCTAACTACTTCTTCTACTACTCCTGCATCTAGTGGCGACTGTATTATTTCAATTAGTGCTTTCTCGCCTTCTGGTGATATCTTGTATTGGGGTATTTTCGGAAGGGTTGCGTCCTGTCGTACAGTCACATGCACTGGGTCTATCATCATTTGTCCTACGTCTGAGTCAGCTTTCGCCCATAAGTGCGCTGGCAAGGTATCAAGTAGGGATGTGTCTGCATCAGTAATGGGGTACATGTGTCGTGGACGGCAAGATCGGAGTAGGTCAGGGTTGTCATACAGGAGGACTCGGACTCCGTCGTGCGAGCATCTAATGGTTGCCCGAAAATACTTCAGTAAGTCAAGACCCAGAATTGCGTCCGGGGTATTGGTTGGAGGAGAGGAGAAATGTTGTGTCAATGATATTGTCTTCAAGATCAAAAGGGATCGGTTTGGACAAAGGGTTGGTGGAGGGCGTACCATCAAATCATATTGATGTCATATGTGAGCCAGACAAGGGTACCCTTGGAATTTTGGATAATGCACTACGTGTTGCTCCTGTGTCTACCAGAAATGGAGACTTTGTGCCTAAGACCGTTGCGGTAACATAAGGGCCTTGCTGGTCAACATAGAGCTCTACTGGATCCCTCCCTTGCCCTTGGCAGTCCTATGCGTAGTCGTACGCGTTGTCGCAGTGAGACTGTTGGTACTGATTCTGTCAGGGATGGTCAAATGTATTCGTTCTACCTGGCCTTTCGTCAATAGTGTCATTTGTGTACCCTCGTCCACGTCCCCTATTTCTCCGCCCATTCGCTAGTTCTCTTGCTTCTTTGTTCCTATTTAGTTCTAACAGGACCGGACATTGAGATTTACAATGCCCGTACTCTTTACAAAAAGCACACTGGTTCTCGCCTAAGTCTCTACGTCCAGCGTAGGGTGCGAGTGCATTGCTTCGGGGCAGTGGAGTTCTAGGGGTATTCCGTTGATAACCTCCCTTGTACTGTTCTTTCCCTATACTCACGCCTTGTAATTGGGCTATCATAACCTGTTCTTTTAAATCTTTATTTTTCCTTTCGGAAGCTCTATCGCTTTCATTCTTTTGGTGCTCATAGTACTGAGCCATTTGGAGGATGTCCGCGGGCTTCGAGGCAGCCCAACTGCTTTCACTAGTTTGCAATTTCTGCAAAACTTCCGGTAACAGACGTTTAACCTAGTTCTGTACGAACAAGTGATGTCCGGTCGCAGTGGTCATGTCCTGTCCACTGTAATTGGAAAACACCGGTTGGGGTTTTTGGCGGCAAGCTGTCACTATAGACCAATCTACCTTTTTCTCAGGGATTAGAGTCTTTACTTTTTGTACAATTTTATCTGGGAGGTCTAATATTTCCTTTATAATTTTCTGTCCGGGGTTTCGTTGTTTATCTAGTTTGTCGAATTGTTCCCAAGTATGTCCGAACAGATCGGTGTGGTCGACTTTCCGGATTTGCTTCCACACGACAGCTGGCAGACATAGCCCAAAGAACAAGTCAATATCGGCAAGGGTCATGATTGTTGATCCCAAAGCGGTACCTAGTTCCGTATAGAACGCGGTGGGATTCTTTCGCAAGTCCGGCAAGGATTTGCGGAACGTCAGAATGTCCTGTCTATCCCAAGGCTGATACACCCAGTTGTATACTACCCTTCTTTTTGCGTCCTGGTGATTTATATCGTCATTAGTTCCCGATCCTCTCGGGGGAACCCAGTAGGGGGCAGCTTCTTCTATGGGCATCATATTATCAATTCTTTCTATCAGGGGTTCAGTTATCTCAGGCGTGACGTTCTTAACTATTCGTCCCTGTTCTACGAGGTGGCGGAAAACTTATAAAGTGTAGGAGAAGAGTTCAGTTACATTACATTCACTCTCATCCCCTGTGTCCACCTTCCTATATAGAGTCATGAGACGGTCAGGTCCTGTTTCTTTATATTTTTCTTCGTACACTGTGAGGGTGTGATAACAAAAACGCACGACGAAATGTAATTGCCAACGTACGAGCTACATGTGTCTGTGATATGCTCTTCGGTTTCCTTCCTATCGACTAAGGTCTTTACTACTCTGTCAATGACGGCCCGCTCAGTTGTGCTCAAATGGGGGATTCTCACTGGTTCTTTCTCTTGGGTTTCAGTTTTTCCCAATGAGCCTTTTGACGAGGTGCTTAGTATGAGAGGCTTGGTCGGCGCGGAGGCCGTGGGTACCGAGGCCCTGGCACTACCTTCAGTTAAGTTCTGGGGTTCTAGTTGCTGTACTGAGGGATGGGTAGGAGCATAAGAAGGAGGCATGTAGATGATTGGGGGACCTAGGAGTAAATCATCATCCGTCCTTTGTTTTGATCGTAGTTCAGGGTAAAGTGCTGTGGATGTTCTAACAGGGCATTGACCTGAGGTTTCTGATTCTCGCTCTTTCTTTGCGTTCTCTCTTTCCTTCACTTCCTCTTCCAACTTTTTACCAGCTAAGTGAGCTGCTTTTCGTAGTTCTTTCTCACTTTTTGCTTTGTCTCTCTTTTTACGTTGCGTTGCTTCTTTGCGCCACATGCCAAGACTATCAAGCATGGTTGGCGTTGTTCTATTTGTACGAAGGGCTATTTCTAGCGCTTCAATTTTTGTGAGGTCAAAAGATCCTATCAGTGGCCACTGATGTTCTCGATCTTTTTTAGTATTCTTATGCCATAGTTTACTGTAAGCTACAGCGACTAGTCCATATCTAACATACATGTCCTTATTAGGGGTACCATCCAGTGGAGCTGGATGATCTACCTCTAATAAACGGTCCGGGTTAAACCAATTTCCAATCAGTGGGTAGAAGATAGGCATGATGTATATCGGACAAGTGAAGATCTCAAATAATGTTGGACAAAGGTCCGCACTCCCTATCCTTCACTACCTGCAAAGACTAGACAGAATATTTCTATTCTTCGTTATTTGCAAACAGAGAATATCTCAAGAGAACCAATATGTTGAATAGCAGCAAGGGCTAGACGAACCAATAAATATAATCAATACTAGTATTTTCCAAACAATCAATCAATCAATCAATCAAAACAGTCGTGCTGCACGACCTTACCCGGACCGTATGGACTGTTTCTCGTCTTCCACTTCCAGACCCCGATCGTCCTCTATTCTCCGATGTTGCCGCGGCACTCCTGTGGGATCCCAGTCAGGACCGTAGATCACTCGAGAGAGAGGTCCGTTCAGAATCAGTGAAGGTTGGATGATCGGCTGCCAGACAAGGGTCTATCGGGCAGGAGGTCTTCCGATCGTTGCGGTTGTTCACTCCGTCGTTAGGACATCTCTCACTGGACCCACGTGTCGCTGATGGGCCCCGCGTTGGGACGCCAATTGTAAGAACGAAGCAGATTTTCCCCAGATATCCTCAAGCACTGCTTGGCGTGTGTCGCCTATAGTTCAATCGAGATTATCAAAATAAAGAGGCGGGCGCTGGAAATTGGAAAGCAGGATACGGATTTATTCTTCGAAGGAAAGCACGTCAGGTCAGACAAGCAGGGTGTCGTTTCGAGGTGCTCTAACTGCATCTCTGTGGCCTGGCTCTTTATACACAGGTTTATGTCTTTATTACAGTGTAACACATTCCTGACATTTCTTTGATGCATTGTAAACCATCTTTGAAATCCCCGCTTCAGGCCCGTTCCCACACATATCAACAGTACTGTACCCACCCCCGGTCTCAGCCGGTGATTGCTATCGCGCAGCTGGGCATTCCGGCAGGAGCTGAAATACGCTCAATCGGTCGGATCTCATGGGGTTGGGGCGTTGATTAATTCCGGCTCCTTTGATGAGAGGCGGAATCCTACTGTACGGGGCAATAAACTGTATCCGCAGGGGTAGGTTATGGCCTGGGATCGGATCGAACAGCCAGGCGCAGGGGAGGAGATTATCGAAGGGCCTTTTCATGCGCGAGGGATGAAAGGGTATGTGGGCTCGGCACGGGAAGTGGCTCCGGGGCAGGGTCGCGCTGAGGATGCTTTATGACTCTAGCATGTGTGCTTGGGGGCTGCCAGCGTGTGGGGGATGGTCGCGGGGTCGGGGAGACGCGCAGGCGATCTGCAATTTTACAAAACTGGCCACAGTATCTAAAATGGCTGCCGCTCACGCGCTCGCAAAGGCCTAAGTGGGACAAGATGGCGCCGGTAATGTTCACATCGCAATCTAATATTTAACACGCGGTGGACCAATGGACATTTTTGCCCCTCTGGTTCCTGCCTCTCCGTGGGCCCTGGTGCGATCCTAAAAAGGAGGCGGGTCATAATAGTTATATTCATAATCCTGGGGTGGAGGTATCCAGTGTTGATATGGACCGCCCATGGGGGGAGGTCCATAGGGATAAGGTGGAAAAGATGGTAGTCCTTGGTAGTTCCCCCAGCCCCTCCTTCTTGAGTTGTATGGTCACTGGTATTGGTTGCCACCTCCACGGTTGTAACAGCATCCACTCCCTTTGCTAGAGTTAGAGTTGTCAGACCCTGTGTCTGATGATTCACCATCGGAGCTCTGGTCTTGGTTCTTTTGTATGTAATCATTCCGTATGTAGGGGTATACCTGTTCAGGACTGAAGAGTGAGAACACGGAACATACCTTTTGCCTGTAAAAGCTCTTCAAACTCTTTCTGGTGCCTGCAGGAACTTACAGGCAGATAAAGGAACATATGTAGGCTAATACTGGCTATCTGATCTTGTATATAGTGTGACGGGTTAAACTCTGCTAGAAGAAAATGGCTATATTTATTGTTTGGGGTTCTTCTGCTTTTTTGTCTTTATTATTTGTGTCTTAGGCAGGGGAGGGGCCAGGGAGCACACCGGAATGCAGGAGGCATTACAAGGGTCCTTGGACCTTTTTTGCCTTATTGAATGGGTGGGGGAGGGGGGATCCAAAAGAAGTTATGGGGAAGGTTACAAGTTTTAGGCAGCTGTCTTCTAGACCTGATATGGTTGCACTACGGAGTGTTTGAACTTTATCTAATTCTTGATGGGGAAGCTTAGAATTGGTTCTTTTGTATGTAATAATCCCGTATATAGGGGTATACCCGTTCATGACTGAAGAGTGAGGTATCTTTTTTCAATTTGTTGAACTTGCTTTGCTTCAGTGCCATTTCAAAGTCAGTTATTTCCTGATTTAGTTCCTCCAGGCGTTTCTTGAGGACGTTAGGGGGTATGTAGGTCTTGAGTTGTACCTCCAATTGTTGGATCTTGATGTTAGTGGTTTAGACACCCTTAGAAAGGCCCTCAAAGTGGTAGCTGTGGAGAGCAGCCTGCTGGCTTAGTCTAGGAGGAGTGTAAAGCAGCTCGTTTTACCAGTATCCAATCTTTAGCATAGGCTAAGTGAAAAAGAACCACACAGTGTACTTAAAAAAATAGATATTTATTACAATCACTCATATATATAATATCTCCTACCTGGAGATATGCAGACAATGCAAACAATACTTCAAACTAGAGTAATAAGCAGTAACAATACAAAGCCGCCCCCAGGGGGAGACCATATTGTATACAAAATTAGTAGAATGCAAACCCCAACAGTAGCTGAGACTATACCCAATAGTTGTAGAGAGTCAAGGACCCAAGATACCACTACAGGTGAGAGTATAGGTGTCCCACGATAGTCAGAGGCCAAGAGGATGCATGACCGTGTACTCAATAAAACTCAGGGTACATTGCAGTTGCAGTCTTGAAAAGGAAAATACCCTTCCCAGTGGACCCCGAAGAGAGCCTGTGGTATACAAAAGGTTAAGGAGCCACCCCAGCTGTGGAAACCCTCTGGGTCAGAATACCTACAACAACCACTGTCGAGCACAATCGACGACTTCAGGATGAGACCGCTGTTGCAGAAGGGTGAAAGAGGCTTTTGATACCTGGGCGCAAGTGCGTGTCGAACAGAGTCAATGCCACTCCGGGATGTCCAGGAGGAACGGAAGACGAGGCCACTCAAATTCAATGAAAAGGTTAGATGAAGAGCCTTCAAGTATGGGTACACTGAATCGGTAGCTCTGTCTGAGCCACCGGGATGCTGAAGAAAACAAAATTGGTCCGTTCAACGAACCGCATTGGCATGGGTCAGTTATAGCAGGGACACACTCGTTGACAGAACATTTTGATGCATCCATCTTTGTCGGCACAAGTCGGTTATGGTAACCGTTGCGGTCACTGGGTGATGAAGCGATGCAGAAACACGGTGCACAGGGGTTTGGTAGAGTCCGTGGGAGCCCAAGTTCGGCAAACCAGTTGATCATGTTGTGGCCTGCAGATGCAGGGGAGTGACTCCTTCACTCCAAGTTAGATTTCTTTGGATGTCTTTAGATGTCCACAGGCCCAGGACAGAACCTGTATGGAGCACGGACACTGATGGTGCAGTGGGTTTGCAGAACAGGGAGGTCAGGAGTCGACAGACTCTTCTCCATTTCAGTCTCGGTCCTAAAGGATAATGCGATCAGGTCATCGCGGTCAGCATGACACAGCCAGGATGTCCAGACGATCAAAGAAGAAGTGGAGTTAGGTCTGAATTGAATCCCACGACAAATCAAGGGTCCCACCCACAGGTAAGCCCTTAAGTACCCTCAGGAGAGGGTTGAGAAGTTTCAGCGGTCCCTCCCAAAGGAGGGACTAGAGAGTGGCGAGGATACTACCATGTCCTTTGTCCAGTTTCACGCCAGAGCGGGAGCCAATGGCTCCTTGATCTGATTTAAACTGGAGTATACAATTAGGGCACAAATTTGCCCTTCCAGCAGACTATGTAGCACTGGCAAGCACCCTCACCTCAGCCTAATACACTAAGGGTAAGATGTACGACCCTTTCATTTAGCGCCTCACAATTTGCGACTCATTGTGAGTTGCAAATTGCGAGGATCTAAATGAAATGTACAACAGTGTAATTACACTGTTTTGCGATTCCCGATGGGGTCGCAAATTGCAAGGCTCATTAATATTAATGAGAATCTCGCAATTTGCGAGCCCATTGGGAATGCCAGCCCTCCCAGGGATGGTTGCCTGCTGGGCTCAGCAGACCACGATGTCTGGCACTGCTTTTTAATAAAGCAGTTTTTTTTTTAAATGCAGCCCGTTTTCCTTAAAGGAAAATGGGATGCATTTACAAAAGAAAAATGAAAAAGAGGGCAGGAAGTGGCAAGATGGCAGCTGCATGACCGCTGTGAGAGTCACTCACTTGCCATAATTAACTTACTGCGGATGAACCCCCAAGAGATAAGCAGAGATAAAGCAGAGACAGAACAGATAAAAAAGGTGGATTATAAAGATCAATATCCTGCTCGCTGGAAAGCAATTTGAGACTGTGGATGAGATCACTGCGGCACATCGAAGCTCTGATTATATGAACAGCAAAGGTGCTCTATGTTAGCGATCAGCCACTAAAACACAGAACATACCTTTTGCCTGTAAAATGTCTTCAAACTCTTTCTGGTGCCTGCAGGAACTTACAGGCAGATAAAGGAACATATGTAGGCTAATAATGGCTATCTGATCTTGTATATAGTGTGACGGGTTAAACTCTGCTAGAAGAAAATGGCTATATTTATTGTTTGGGGTTCTTCTGCTTTTTTGTCTTTATTATTTGTGTCTGAGGCAGGGCGGTGCCAGGGAGCACACCGGAAGCAGGAGGCATCACAAGGGTCCTGGAAATTGTTTGCCTTATTGAATGGGTGGGTGAAGGGGGGATCCAAAAGAAGTTATGGGGAAGGTTACAAGTTTTAGGTAGCTGTCTTCTAGACCTGATATGGTTGCACTACAGGGTGTTTGAACTTTATCTAATTCTTGATGGGGAAGCTTTGAATTGCCTCAATTAATATCTGTGTGCTAAATAATCCCGTAAAAAGAAGTACAATTAGTCTTGATATCCAATTCCTGAAGGCTGACATAGTCTGCCTTCAGGAAACGCACAATGAAGCATGTAGGCAGAAGGTACTGGAACTAGATGGATATCAATTGATCTCTTGCACTGTGCAGGGTGTTAGGACAAGCGGGGTGGCAATATTAGCCAGGAGGGGCTTAGCTACCTTTACGCGATCCATTGCTGATAAAATGGGAAGAAGGATAATTATGCAGTGCTGTGTGGGCAATAGTATGTTTACAATGTTCTTGATATATGGATCAGTGCTCGACGACTCACTACTACTAGACTGGTTGAATATAGAATTAGTAGGGTGGCCCCTTCCACTTGTCATCTGCGGAGACTTTAACATAAATAAGAGTTGTTCGGCCTCTAACCACCTTGAAACTACATATCAAGGGTGCAAACCTAAAGTGTATAAATCCCTACTACAAATGAGATTATTGCATGGGCTGACGTATGTCTGGGCTAAACAAGCAACGAATGACCCAGGTTTTATGTATTCCTCAGCACCTCACAAGACACAAGTTAGATTGGACTATTTTATTGTGTCACAAGAGCTGGTATCAGGCAGTAAAATAACTAAATATCTCAGAGTGATGTCAGACCATAACCTGCTGGTTCTCTAAATTAATATTAAAACAATCATATGGAGTGGTGGATCCCTAGATTCATCGAGGGGAATATCAATAGTACTAGTATACAGGTATTCTAGGATAGTCTAACAGCCGCCATAAGAGGGGAGACATCTAAGTATGGTTGGGAGATACAAAAGAAGGAAAAGTTCCTGCTACATACATTGTATGAAAAACTGGGTAACGCTGAAGCCCACTTAATAGAGGTTCTCTCTGAAGGAGGTGATCCAGGAACGGCGCAATCAAAGATTATTATTGCTAGGTCAGCAATTACAGAAATCTTTATTAAAAAATCAGCTGGCAAATATATGGCTTGGCGGAGCAGGGTTTACAAGAGGAATGAAAGGGTGGAGCATATGCTCGCAGTTCGGACCAGAGAAAAAGTTGTGCAATCCGGAATTACTGAATTTCCGACCCCAATTTTGGAGATTGAGGAATATCTAAATGAAAAAAATCTAGAAAAACTAACCCCTGAGGAAAAAGAAATGCTAGAATCACCAATTGAAATCTAGGAAGTAAAAGCGGCTATTGATTCTCTGCCATTAGGAAAAGCTGTTGGTATGGACCTAATACCAGGGGGATTCTACAAAAGATTTAGAGCACAGCTTATGGCTATTAGATCTTCTGTAGAGCCCAATCTGGCAAGGTCCCACCTGAAACTTGGAAATCTGCTAACAGTGTTGTATTTCCAAAGAAAGGCAAACCTATAAATAAACTGGGGTCATACCGACCTATTACGCTGATAAACAGCGACAAAAAAATCTATGCAAAAATTCGTGCTAATAGGTTGGCCTCGGTGATAAAGAAACTAGTATCTCCTTGTCAACACAGATTTGTTCCTGGCCGTGGGACAACAGAACCTATCCATCGGACGATTGCCCTGTTTGACTACACTAAGGTAACAGGAGACCCTATGGCTTTAATACTCTTAGATGCTGAAAAGGCATTCAATAGGGTCTCCAGGCCCTTGTTGTGGGCATTTATGGGAAAATAGGCTTTGGCACAGGGTGCATTATGGCCATTAAAAGTATGCAAGAGTAACTTAAATGGGCGTCATATCTGATATAATTAATATCACAAGAGGCACGAAGCAAGGGTGCCCCTTCTCTCCTCTATTGTTTGCTATTTACATTGATCCCTTAATCAGGAAAATAGAGGAGAACCAGAAAATTCAGGATATTAACACCAGAGGAAGAAATACCAAGATTCTAGCCTACGTTGCTGATCTGGCAATAGCTACACCTAACCCTCGGGATGCCCATATTGAAAGAGAAAAACTAGCTAGTGACTATGGTAAACTCTCTGGCTATCACCGCAATGAAAATAAAACATTAATTGTTAAAAACAATAGAATGAATTTGGATGATCCTCGAATATTTCAGAATGCTAGATATCTAGGGGTAGAGATTAGTGCTAACGTAGATGAAATTGTTGACATTAATGTAATGCCATTGATCTAGAAATCCAGGATAGATTTTAACAGGATACATAATCTGCATCTTACATTAATGGGTAGGTGCAAAGTAATTAAAATGTTATTTCTCTCCAAAAATTTATATTTTTTAAGAGCTATCCCACTAGAAATAAGTAAACTTGGTTTTTAGCAATAAATCAATTGATCTCTAGGTTTCTGTGGGCCGGACAGCGCCCCCGAAGAACCTTAAAGTACATGACTCTATCAAGAGATCGCGGGGCTGCGCAGTCCCAAATATTCAGATATTTTACTGGGCAACAGCTATGAAAAAGATGGCCTATTTGCTAAAAGGTGATCTGGGGGATATGATTTCCATATATGAGCTAGTATTTGGGGTAGAGGTCAAAGGATGTCTTACGCAACATATTAATTTTGCTTATTTTGAAAGGGGTAGATTTAAGGTATTATTGGGCACATTTAAACTATGGACCGCAGTCCGGAAAAAATTGAATATCGGTAGAATCCATAGATATACTCCAGTAGCTAATAACGATTTATTGGCAGACAAGTTTCACAATGGATATATGGCAATATGGGTTAAAAAAGGTGTACGGTATCTGTTTGATCTAATGGAAGATAAGGAAATTCTTTTGTTTAACACAATCAAGGAGAAATTTGGGATAGGGAATAATCACTTTTTCAAATATTTACAGTTAGGGGATTTGTTATTCAGAAAGGCAGTTTGCGGTAGTAAAATCCCTCTACTAGATATGGTTTTAAGGGATCGCCCAATATTCTCCTCAATATATAATTTAATCAACAAGGAAACGGGGGATGACCTTGTTAAACACACAAACCGCTGGCAGGACCTTTTACAAGCAGGGATAGGAGAATGTGAGGATTCCCTTCTGCTAAGTCAGACAGCATGTATTTCAGCAAGTATTCAAGGACAGTGTTTTAAAACGTGACTCAAAATAAACATTATTAAAAAAAAGAAAAATGAAACTTTTCAGTTTCATTTTATTAACCCGTTGGCTGCGGCCACCATTTCGCGACAGTGCGGCACTTCCTCAAAAACGGGCGTGGCCTCATCGGCCGTTGGACGTGCGCAGCACTACAAAGGTAGTGCTCACGACATCCAACGGCCAACAGTAGCACTTAAGGGGTTAAGGGCAGGCAGTGGTCTCTGTGAGTGTTTTGTGGCCGCAAATGCGGTCACCAAACACTAATACATAGCATGTTGACTCACTAATAGGAAGGGTCACCCCTTCCTAATAGTGAGAATCGCAAATGCTATTACCCTTTTTCGCAGCCACGAACAGTAGGTTCTCCCGTTTGCAGATGCAAACAAGAGTCATACACCTGGCCCTAAATCCAGTCTGAGGGGTGGTTACACATCCCTGTGACTGGAAACCTATTTCCCTACCTTGCTCTGTTTAGGCTCGGCCAAGCAGCAGAAGGATAGACTTGAGTCTGTGGTCGACAGCAGCCCTTGGTTGCTGTCAGGCTCTGTAAGATAGGTCCCTGGAGCTGAAGGGCCTCCCGGGGGCCTACCATTGAATGAATCATACTCCAAACAACAGGATACAGTGTTGGGGTATGATACTAAACATGCCAGGG
This sequence comes from Lissotriton helveticus, assembly GCF_964261635.1. Lineage (NCBI taxonomy): Eukaryota > Metazoa > Chordata > Amphibia > Caudata > Salamandridae > Lissotriton > Lissotriton helveticus. The sequence goes on from NC_136059.1 coordinate 919,059,048, forward strand.
TTTGTTCCAGCCAGTTTAGAGATGGTCCTCGCATAATGAGGCATGGCCTCTCAATATCGTAATGGCTGATTCGCTTACAAAGTCTGGAGAATTGACTCTGGGGTTTCTAGGGGTGGTCTGTTCATGCAGGGCCACCCTCACCTTTAAACCAAGCACCCTGCCTTTGGGACTGGAAGGCCTGCTACAGGGGTGACTTATAGGTCTCAATTGCAATCAGTTTGAGATAGATGGAAACGTATATCTCTCATGAGTGGTGCATGTACCCACTCACACAGCTTGCAATGTCAGGCCTGTAGTGGTAGCTTGGAGGGTCCCTCATGGGTACCATGCCCTAGGTACCTTAGTACCATATCCTAGGAACTTACCAGGGTGCACCAGTGGCCAAATAGAAATGTACCAAGGTACTTACCATAAACACTTTAGGGAGGAAGCACAGTGACTTAGGTCCTGATAAGCAGGATCCCAGTCAGACTAGTCAGAAAACAGTTGAAAACAAGCAACAAGTGGGGGTAACCATGAAAGCACATCCAGCTTTCCTAAAATGTTTCTCCAGCTATATCGTTTTTCTTTCTTTTTGACAAATCAGTTTGATGATAATCTGAAAGTTCTAGGGTGGCCTACTCAGTCAGTGAAGTAGAGTCCCTCCTCAAACTCAGGTGGTTCACCCAGAAGTTGGTCAGCTAACGTACTTGAGTCTGACCAATAGCCCTCGTCCTCCTCCTCCTCCCCTGGTGTTTCAACAATAGTGTAATTGTGTGGTATGAAATGTTGGTTCATTTTAATCAGGATCAATATATACATGTTTTGAGGCCAGAGGCTGGTCCTTCTCACTGTGACAACTGTGCCAGCTGCACTGAACATATGCTCAGCAGACACACTGCCTAACGGACAAGCCAGATACTTTATTGCTAACATGCTGAGCTCTGGCCATTGGTGCATCTTCCCATATAAATAAAACAATGGTTTTTCATCTACATAGACCACTTTTTGGTTATGCAGATAATCCTGGGACATCCTATGAATGGTCATTGGTGCTGGTTCGTGCTTGAAGTCTTTTGTCTGTGCCTCTGCACTTGAATTAAGCCCTGCCACTTGAACCAAAGCCATTGAAGAGGTTGGGTGTGATTATTTTGTTGCTGTTGTTGCCAGTGTTCTTGTTGCTTGTGTTGGCTGCTGTGATACAACAACACTTCTCTCTCCCTTGAGATTCAAGGCTGCAGACCTGAACTTCTGTCTGAGACTCAAATTTCCAGCCATACATGTTTTTAGGCCAGAGGCTGGTCCTTCTCACTGTGACAACTGTGCCAGCTGCACTGAACATATGCTCAGCAGACACACTGCCTAACGGACAAGCCAGATACTTTATTGCTAACATGCTGAGCTCTGGCCATTGGTGCATCTTCCCATATAAATAAACCAATGGTTTTTCATCTACATAGACCACTTTTTGGTTATGCAGATAATCCTGGGACATCCTATGAATGGTCATTGGTGCTGGTTCGTGCTTGAAGTCTTTTGTCTGTGCCTCTGCACTTGAATTAAGCCCTGCCACTTGAACCAAAGCCATTGAAGAGGTTGGGTGTGATTATTTTGTTGCTGTTGTTGCCAGTGTTCTTGTTGCTTGTGTTGGCTGCTGTGATACAACAACACTTCTCTCTCCCTTGAGATTCAAGGCTGCAGACCTGAACTTCTGTCTGAGACTCAAATTTCCAGCCATTCTTCCAGATCTCTTGCTTGATCAAAACTCTATGTCTTGTATAAGAAACATCCACTTCTGAAATAGAAATGAACTTGAGCAGTACCTTTTTATACTGTGGATCAAGTATTTTGGCACAGATGTAATCTTTGGAGGACACAATGTTTTTTTGCATCCTTGGATTAACAGCCAAGCCGAGGATAAAGCCCTCAACCAAGTCATGCACATCTCGGTTTACACCAGAAATGTTTGCAACACCTTTTTTAAGTTGTCCTGAGGAGATGCAACAACGGGATAGCTCGGCTCATCATACTGACATCCTTGTTGACTTCCTGAGTGAAAACCTAAATAGGAAATAGCATCTGTGTCAGGCATTTGCTTAGGCCCCATTTAGCTTTTCCCAGTTGTATCCCCTCTTCTTTGAATGACATAGTCATCGATCAGTTTGTACTGCTCAGACAGAAGTTGCCACATGTAATATGTCGAGTTCCAATGTGTTGGCACCTCCTGTATGAGGACTTTAACTGGTACTCTATTAGCATGCTGAATGATCCTCAACTGCTTCTAGGCTTTAAAAAAAGGACTAAAATAAGTGCAGATTCTTCTTCAGGAGGTCAGTATTTTTTTGACTATATCTTCATTTTTGAGAAAGTCCTGTACAATCAGAATGATGCAATGCACCAAACACAGGGCCATGAAATAGGCACCATCTGCCATGGCCTTAACTGTATTACTGCCATTGTCCATGTCTACAAAACAATTGTCAGACCTCTGGGTCACAGCCATTCAAACACCTTGATGTTTATGTCTTTTAAGATGTTTACAGCTCAATGGGATTTCTCATAGCGATCATGGCTCCTGTTGCATGCCGCTGAATGCCCTTAAAAGTTTCTTTGGCGCTGACACATGTAGATAGCTGTTGCCTAACCCCCACAAAAGAGATTTAGTGTACAGTGATACATATGTAAACATTTGCTTGACAACTGGTCCACATGCTGTTGTCAGGATGATAGTGTGAACAGCACTCTGCTGCAAAGCTTGTCCAACCAATTGCAGCATATTGTGATGAAGCACGGGAACAGCAACTCTGGCAAATTAGGTCCAGCTGAGAGCCTTCCATTTCTGGCAGATGGCTGCCACAAATTCTAAAAATCCCCCTCCCACCACAATAGAAAAAGGTAGGCGGTCAGGGCTAGCATTTTATCCAGCTTGCCATTGTACAAACGTGCCGCTGGGTGGTTGACTTCGTAGGGCCCCTTCTGTCTAAACATGCCCATAACAGTAGCCTGGATTTTTTTTCTTTTCTGGTGCCACTGACACATGCAACTACCGGCAAGAACCAGGAGGTACTAGACTCAATGTGCATCTCGGGGAAGTCACTGTCTTTAATGGTGTGTCTGTCTGAGTCTTGTGCCAGTTTAAGGTTGCTGATTCAGGTGATGCTGGCACACTTCTGGATACAGTCCTGCTTTGTGTAAAGCGGTCACCCTCTTTTTTCTCATCTCCCACTGTATTTGGAGCCAATTCCCTTCTCTCATCAACACCACCACCTGCAGATTTTTTTTACGGTGCTTCTCCCATCAAATTGTGTGATTTCTTAAATTATGGATTGTTTGGGCTAACGGGTACCATAGTGTGAACCAGTCATACCTCAACGAATACTCGTGTGACAAATGAAGCATATTGCAATGTCATTCTCCTGTTTGCTAATCGTAAAGAAGTCCCAAACTGGGGAGAAGAACCTTTTTAGTGGGCACTGTCAATGCATGAACAACTGGCGGTAGGTGGGCATGTCATTTGCTTGTCTGCAGTTTGTACTTCGACTGAGGTAGTGGTGGATGCAGGTCTCAGTAGGGGCCTTACAAATATGCAAGCTGGTTGTGGTGGTGGCATCAGGGCTAAATCCCTTGGAGCAGGCTGAATAGGAGGGGTAATGCCAGTGTCCTCTATGCCAGCTTACATGAAATGACTGCCTCATCCTCCTCATCCCCTTCCATAATTGTAAGGCTTTCAGAAACCTTCCATTCTCCTGTCTATCTTGGTAAATCTTGGACTCATCTAGGGTCCAATCCATGTCCATATCAGAAGGTGAACTTGCAGCAGATGGTGGAGTACCCGTTCCTTTTCTTGCTCAAGATCAAGAAGAAATTGGTTCAAGAAGAAGTACATCTTGCTCAGCAGGATGCTCAACCTCCTATTCTGCTCCTACTCCAGAAAGATCTACTGTCATGGGCTGCAGCTCCTTTTATACACTTTACTTAGTTTCCTGTGACAATCGGGTACTACTTTGTGTCTGAGACAAATCCAATTCATACTCACAGCAAGTCGCCATGATTGCAGTGTCTGCCTTGCTGAGAGACAATGGCTTGGGATTAGGTTTTGATAGTGCCATCATTGATGCAGGAGTGCTGCTTTGAGCTTGTGGCCCAGAGGGCAATGCGACCGGCACATAAACTGTCTTGAAGAAGGATTAGGGTGGGAAACCAGTGGTGACAATCTGCTTATTGTTCTCCTCACTGGCCTCTTTCTTAACAGCACCTTTCTTTGGAGCCATCTTCAAGATCTGCCAGGTGACACTAACTGAAAAAGCGGAAGGGAAAATTGAATAATCTCAACAAAAATAACGCTGGTGTGTGCCAATGGCAGGCAGAGCAGTACAGGGGAATATGGAATCCTCCTTAAAAATACATTCTGGGGTGTGCTTATGGTAGGTGGGGGTGTCCAGGGAAAAATGTATTAATGCTTAAAAAATGAATGCTGATATGCTCCTATGGCAGGCAGGGGGTCAACAGGAAAATAGAATAAACCTTAAAAAAATAATGCTGGGGGTGTGTGGCCTGAGCCCAAGCAAGATGGCAGCTTCATCCTATTGCTCCGTGCCCAACCATGTGGTTTCTTGTGACTCAGCATGCAATTTCTTCAGCAGATACCCGATGCACCTTTACAGAGGTAAACTAAGCATGGGGGCTGAGATGTGGTGAAAATTGAGTCATTAGATTGGCTGGTTAGATTGGATTTGGCTGCAGACAAATCCTGGGCAAGGAAAGCAAATTTGGTGGCTCCCAGCAGCTGTGCACCTCGTGGATTGCCCCGCAGTCACATACCAACATTAATATAAGGTAGAAGACACAATTCGCTAAACCCAACAGGGATGCCAATGGAGAAAACTCACTAACCTACACAAAGCTATTGTGCAGAGAAATGCTTATGCCTGTGACCCAGAGATGCTGTTCAATCCATACCTGCATAACCACTCCCGCCCGCTCTCACCCATGGCCACTGTCTAAGGCCTATGACTCCTATCACAGCTTAGCAACAGCACAGGAAGCCCCCCTGTTTTATAGCATTTTAGGAGCCTAGTGTAATTTTCCCGATTCATAACCTTATATAGGTATAAATCACCTTGTCCTTATATAGGCATAGAAATCATAAACATATTTAGACATAGCCCATGCAGTCCAAATACAGGCATGGATACTTCCACTCGTTCCGAAAAGCCACAACGATTTCTTGGAAAACTCGGCTTCAGCAGTTAGAGACTTCCCCTTGCTTGAATATTGATTTGTCCAAGAACTCATGGAGTTTTCAAAGAACTACGACTTTTTGATGACGTTATTATGGCCACCTTTACGTCAAACTTGGCACCTTCAGGGTATAAATATGCCCACACTTGCCCTAGCAAATACACAGTGGTTTGGAGCAGTTCGACTATCTACTTGCCCGACGCAGCTTGCTACAGCAGTGTGTCGAAGGAAGCCGACCCTTCAGTTGACGCTCTGAGAAAGACTTGCCGAGAAATCCAGCTCCAGTGTTTCCAAGCACCCCTCGCGGGGTGTTGGGAAATTGAGTCCGGAGACAAAGAAATACCAAATCTACTTCATTCTAAACCAAGGTACGGAGCTGATTAGACCCTAAGAGAAATCTTGGATAGATTCTTGGCAAAAGAATACTAAACTTATGCTACAACACACTTACTCCTTCCCTCATACTAGACCTAGGTTAGGTACATCGGGGTAGGCGTACTTTGGAAGCACAAGTTGAGTACTTTTAGTCTCTATTTATTTATGTATGTATTTTATGGCTTAGAAACCATACCATGCTTTCACAGTATTATTTTATAATACTCTTCTTGCTGTATGCATTATACTTTACAGCCAGTATTACGATCGTAGCAGTTCATTTCTTCTGCATGAGAAAGAAGACTGTTCAATAAATACTTTTATTGAAACACCTGTCTCTCTATTTCTCTGCACCTCTGGTGAAATTAAGCATGCACCAATGACTGAGTGAAATATCTATCTATTGTTTCCACAACTCTGAAGATACGTTTTATCTTGAGGAAACAAAGTTGTCATGTTTATGAGGTTGTCAGAAACGAATCCCTTCTTGTTTATCCGAGAAAGTTTCTAGTGACCTCTGAGCTAGCGGCACTCACAATTAAGTCTAATATATTCGATAGAGACCCAGTCGATCTAAGTCCGACCTCACATCTATAGGATATATTATTCAAATTCGCAGAGCCTATTGGGAATATAGGAACTACAGTACATGGCTCCCAACATTTGGTAAGGCACTAATTTAACGCTAGATACTAGAGTAACTCAGTCGTGCTTCTCACAGAGCCCCCTTTGTCCCGTAAAAATACTTCAATAGACGTCTGGAGTGGGTTAAAGGATAAAATATGCGCCATAACTGAGTAGGACAAAAATCCTATGTATTAGTTTTTGGTTTTGTTTAACGTTGAAGGATACAGTGTTCCAAAATATTGTGACCCTTATCTTTGTTCCCTTGAAATTTGCTCTGCAAACTGTCAGTCAACAAAATGAGAGACGAAGAAAACTGTGGAGATGCAGTAAATGCAAACCAACCGGGTTTAAACCATACAGGTTTCCAAGAAACCAATGTGAATGCTATAATCATCCCGGAAAACGTACGGAAAACCATCGCAATAAAGCTTAAAGAAAATGGCCTATCATAAAGAGGTGATAGGGTAATTTTCTTCATAGAGGTACACAAATATCGGCAGACAGACGTATTCTATTCATGGATTATCTTCCCTGAAGCAAATCCAAGAACAAATGTGTTCCACTTCTACAAGATAAAGGAACCTCCAGCGGAATACACTCCTTTCGAGGATATTGAAATTCCATTAATATACCAAGGGCATGCGCTCTGGTTTAGAGGCGCCCTACAACATCAAAATCACATTACCAGGCTCGTTCCACTAGGTAGACCAGGAGCAACATGGCCTGTACTAGCCAGCTATACACCACATCCTGACATTGAAAGAATGTCAAGTGAAGAACTATTAGCTCAGCTAACACAATTAATTAAAATATATAGACAATTGGTTCAATATGTCATGCGGACTTTAACAGTCCAACCTGCTATAAGAATTCCACAGCACACCCCACCACAGGGGAACAGAAACAAAATTACACCACAAACTATACAATCGGTCATTGGTAGATTACCCACAAAAAGGGAACACATTCCATTCTGGTTAGCTAAAAAAATTACTCAAATCGAGGCAGTATTTCCCGATAGTACACCGTATGAGAATCACAGGATTCTAACAATCTGTTTACCATTGGGGATTGCACCACACCTGGAGGACTGTGACACTTGGGGTACAGTCTTTGCTGCAATCTACACAAAAACACATGGTGTTCCGTCCATGGCGGTAATACCAGACGTCCTGAAACAGATTCAAAATGAATATGGGGCAGAGCCTGCTTTAAATCTCGGTATGACGTTACTGAAGGATTTCAAACAGGTCTCAGCTATAATATTAGCTAATATTAAAGGAGAAGCAGCATCGGTGGCAATGTGCCAAACACTAAAAGAACTTGATGAAACTGAGCAACCGTATGAACTGGCCAGAATAATAGAAAAATCCTATGAAGAACTAGGTGGAGATAGTTTGGATGGGAGACCAGTGAAGCCCGAACTAACAGAAAATCCTGAAAAAGTTCTTATTAAAAACGCACTCACTACTCCTAAAAAGAAGTGGGAAAAAACTAGACAGACACTTCTTAAAGAGAAGCGTTCTCAATCCAGAGGTAGATCTCCTGAAAAGGAGCCCTCTGATAAGAGCTATAAACTCAGAAACGGGGATAATTTGAGAAAACCTGATAGATATCAAGATACTGATACACGTTCCTCTTGTACCTTTCAGAATTCCTCACAGAAATCGGAAGGAAAAGGACGATCAGCACACAAGGAAGAACGCGTGAAGTCCAAAGATGATCAACACGTTTCAAAAAATAAGAAAACTCAATTCACCAAAAAGAAGCTAGCAGGTCTAAAAATCAGACATGCCGATAATCTTGAGGACGCAACTCAAGAACGGGGAGTGGGCCCAGACAATGCTGGACAGCGCAGCAGAAGTTACCATAGCTCGCAAGATTCTGAAGTATCATCTGGAGATAGTGGACTTGAATGAATACATTCAAGTTGAGACTGCCAATACCAGGGTTAGTGTACCCCATAAGTTATATGAAGTAACACTCCGGATAGAGGGGGACATAACTAGAAAAATAAGAGCAGTCTTTTGGGAAAAACTGTTTAAGGGTTATGACATGCTTCTGACTGAAAAAGACTGGCATCTGAATTTGTCAGGGAGTGCCCACATGGCGAAGAAATCATTATGCCAGCCTTCTCAAATCATATTCCTATTAATTAAAAATACACCTATGCCAGAACATGGGCTATATCCCAGGCTCCAGCTTTATATAAAAATCATGTGGGATGGAATGAGGACTCTCCCCACCATAAGATCCAGTTAAAAAATCAATCTACTGCTCAGAGGCAGTATCCAGTTAAGCAAGAAGCTAAAAAACAGGTCAGGGAGATCTTAGATCAACTTGAATACCAAGGGGTGATTGAAACATGCACCTCGTCCATGAACAATCCTTTGTTTCCTCTGTCCAAACCAGACAATACATATCGTCTGGTTTTGGACTACAGACATTTAAATTCTTGTTGCAAAACATTTCCAGTACAAAATGCACACAGTGCAGCACTGATGAATAACATTGTGCGCAAAAAGTATAAAACTACATTAGATATTTCATATGGTTTCTTCTGTCAAAATATCGCACCTGAAAGCAGGTACTTGACCTCTTTCTCAATTATGGGGACACGGCGTCACTTCTGTTGTTTCCCCCAGGGATTCAAGTATAGTCCAGGGTTATTTTCAGCCAGAGTAACAGAGTTACTACAAATGTATGATGATGAAGCATTATCTTATGTCGATGACATCTATCTAATAGATGATGAATTGGACAGGCACTTGAACAGGGTGAACACCATAATACTTGTATTCACCTCTGAAGGGTACAAATTCAACTTTAAAAAATCAAGAATTGCCCATCTAATTGTCCTATTCTTAGGATACGAACTTTCAAGTGAAGGCAAAAGCCTGGCAGCAAACTTTTTAGAAAAGTGTGAGCTGCTCCAACCTCCAAATACACTGAAAAACTTACAGTCAATTCTAGGCTTCCTGAATTTCGGAAGAACTTACATTCTAAATTACGCAGAAAGGGCTAAACCTCTCTACGAACTAATCAAACCTGATTTCAGATCAACTAATTGGACTCAAAAACACACAGAAATTTTGCGTTCAGTGCAAACAGACATGTTAGCAACAACCCATTTACAGACATGCGTAAACGTACGCAACCTTGTAATCCGAATCATCCCAGGAAGATACGGATTCACGTACTTAACCTTTAATGAAGCTGAAAAGGTACCAATAGCTTATAAATCACACTTGTACACACAGGCTGAAATGAAATTCACTTCAACAGAAAAAATTCTGACAGCGGTTCAAACTGCAGTAGCAAAAGAGAGAGCCCTGGCACGGGGAAAACGCATAAAGGTCGCTACTCCTGTACCTGCCTTAGAGGCAGTGACAAAAGCGAGCATTCCTAATGCAAAAGCTTTACATCTGAGATGGATGCAATGGGTTAGTTCTCTTGCTGCAACAGACGTTGAATACGTCTTTGACCCCTACTTGAAAACTCAAGAATTTCTGCAATACGGACAAGAATGTCCTCTGCCCATTGAGATTCTGCCTCTAGAACATTACGGATGTGTAATTTATACAGGCGGATCAGCACAGCCCGAAATTGGGGAAAAATAAGCTTATAGTGCTGCGTGCGCGATTGTTAAAGGTCGTTGGCGCAATGGTAAATTCCGACCTATGGTCACAAAAACTCAATCTCTAGGAGACTGTACAGCTCAGCGAGCTGAACTACAAGCTTTCAAGATGTCACTGGAAAATGCTGATCGCAAATTCCCCACACTCATAGTGTGTGATACGTATTACTGCGTCCAGTCTTACAATGAATACTTGCAGAACCTGGTTCAAAACGGTTTCAAAGATGTAAAAGGTGGCACAATCAAGCATAAAATGCTTTGGGAACAAGTAGTTCAATTACAGGAAGAACTACAAAAGACTCACGTGATCCATACACTGAGTCATCAGCGTGATGGCATTCACGTTGCAGGGATTTCATTGGCTGATGAAGCCACGAAGGCAGCTGTGCAAATGGCTTCCGTTTCTGCAATCACTCGTTCAAAAACAAAAATAGACGGTGAAACTATGCTAGCTGTCAATGCTACGAACAAAGGCAGCGGTGGAGCGTTACGTTTAAACTATCCACTTGAATATCCATACATAATTGATGCAAACTCCGTTCCTTTTGCTCGAATCCCTGGAGTGGGGGATAGGGTGATTCCAAACAGGAAACGTAGAGGTGCTTTGATACAACAAGCACATATGGGAGAGGGTCTGATACATCAAGGGATCTCAAAATCTCTACTAGAATTAAAAGAGACGTACTGGTGGCCAGGGATGAATGCCCACATTTACGAATTTGCAATTAATTGTGATGTCTGCTACAGAGATCACAGCATATAATGCCGCCAGATACCAGACTACAGTATAGCCGGCCCAGTACAGACATCATTGTTAGACAGCCCTAGACTTTCTACATGCAGACGTCACTATGGACAAATACGGTCCCAACAACTATTAGGACAAGATTAATTTGGATGTGACCTCAGCGCTCGGCTGACGCCCGAACTGTTATAAAAGATTTATGAGTCTTTATCGGCACATACGCAATCGGCATGCTACATTCTGACCAGGGTCCTGCATTTAGCTCCAAAGCTTACAAAGAGACCATGGCCAGCTTGGGCGTTGCATTGCGGTACTCAAGTCCATTCTATCCTGAGGGAAATTCGGTTGTAGAAAGAAAAAACTGTGACATAATGCAATCTATAAAAGCAATGGTATTAGGTTCAGGTGACGGGTGGGTCAACCATCTAATAAGTGTCCAACGTAGTCTTAACAATCTGCCAAGAAATTCTCTGGGTGGAATCACTCCATATGAAATCCTTTTTGGTACTAAAATAATTGTCGAAGACCTCGATCGTCAGACTTCAGTGGTAGAACAAAAACTCCTTCATATCAAAGACTGTTTGGCTGTTTTACATGACTTAAATGAAACAAGAAGAAGTCTAAGCAACACAATAAAGAAGCCAATGACCACTGAAGAAAAACCACCTGTCCCAGCAAGACCTGTCTGGATTCCAAAGATTGGGGATTTGGTCAGAGAAAAATTAGCGGATAAGAAGGAAATTGGCCCTTCTTACAGAAAACCAGTACCTGTGCTAGCAATCCACGGATCAAGAACAGTGTTACTGCCGCCCCTTGCTGGAAGAAAGTAGAACCCGTTTGTGTCCATCGACCTGGTAAAACCACACCATGCGGCCGATAATAAGTAATAGGCCCAGTGGACTCCAAAGGTGTAGCAGACAACCAAATCTCGCTACTATCCAAGAGGTTCAAACTGAGAGACTCATCACCTTTTAAAAATCTGCAGTAAGAAAAGAAGGACTATGCAACACAGCCATGGAACGTGTGTCTCATCAAGAAACTCCCGTCTACAATGATGTAGCATCTGAATATTCTAATATGTCAAGGGACCAAGCAGCTCCAGCAATTTCAAATAATCCGGATGCGATACCAACAATTGACAAAACTGCCTCTCACTATATCATCAATATTGATACATTTTCTGAGGATCCCAGTGAGCCCGAAACAACGCCAGCAAATAAAACTTTCAAGGAACAAGTAACAGAACTTTTTCACCAGCTTGCAAATACATATCTGGTTTCACCATGGGTTGAATTTTGGATTGTGTTAGGTGTACTTTTTCTCCTACTAGGGCTCATTCTCGTTTTAAGTTTGGGAAAGCTGATAGATGGAAAACATAGTAAAATGGACACGGCAAGTAAGAACATCAACTTGCTCCTGAAGCCACACAAATCATCTCATTGTGAACAAAGAGATCTGTCAACAATGAACATCACAGCCGTTCCTAAACCTGGTGGTATAGCATGGGACAGAAAACTGATTATGAGATTTATGGTCCTGTAGAGCTGTTGAATATTCCACACCTAGATAAGGTTTCCTTGAGTGACTATGTTTCACCCAGCACATTTTATGATGATTGAGACTTTAAGACTGTTAATAACATGATGGCAGACTTAGAAACGTGAGCAAAATTTACAAAACATGAGTACTTAGAAGGTTCATCAGATTATGAACAAATGTATTGTTTTAAACAAAATGGTCATCATTACCTGCACAAGTCTACAAACCCTAGAAATGTTTTTACTTATAATCAATGGGAACATTGTCCAACGCCACCAAAGGGTAGCTCAAAGACATTCTAGGAAAAATTACCATACTTCTCAGGTTTTAATGTCACAAATCCAGAAACATTTTACCTTAAAAATGTTAATAAGACAGGAATAAAATGTATGTTGACTAATACAAAGCAAATTTATTCTGCGGCCTTTAATGCTCAATTGTCCACATTAGGTTTTGACTTTTGGAAAGACAACATTGAGACAAAAACTGTGTGGGGCACAAAAGACTGGCAGGTGCAAGGTTTAAAAGCCTTATTCAGATCCTGCATCATCCCAGAACAAATAATGTTCTTAAATAAAACTGTTCAACAGACATCTTGTCTTGGCTTAGCTAAGAAAAAAGACTTAAACAAACCGTCCATACCTAAACCCACACCTGATAGTAATGGAACTACAGATGAGGTAGATGTGAAATATATTTGACAACAGAACAAAACTAATCCTGATTGGAAAAAATGGTTAATCTGGCCCACAGACACGAATAACTGTCAAGATAGATTCCCGAATAAGACACAAGGGTTTACAGTAACAAGGCCATATCCAAGATATGTCCAGAGACAACATCCAGGGATAATAACAACATACAGTGTAGGAAAACTGTGCCTTGAGTGGCTACAAAGATCCACACTCCCAGTTATAAAACAACACAACTTTACTTAAAGATGTCGTTGATTTGAGACACTCCTTACTAGGACCTCATAAACCATGTCATAAATGTTTCATATACGCCGGTATTTATGCTGCTTATAATGAAGCATGGAAAGTCACGCAAATGGAAACTAGAACGAATATGAGAAATTGATCGTATTAATTTAGAGAAAACTCTCGCTGTAGTTGACAATGGATTAACAACTTTGTCATCCAGAATGTATTCTTTGCACAGCATTGTATCCTCTGCCTTAGACATAATGGAACAGGACTTGCTCATGTTACAACATGGACAGTCTCAATTGCATTCTATAATGCTGCTAGGCTGGATGTTACAAAATCGTTCAGGCTATGTCATTGTTCACTGGGTTTAACCTTACAGATAAACAAATCTCTATGGCACAAAGGGGAGTAGACTGTGCGGTGCTGAGCATAGAAAAACTGGAGAGATTACCATTAACCGTTTCTGATAAACCAGCCGTAGATTGGCTAATACATGGCACCATCACGATGCCAGTGACGATTTTCCAGTTTCAGTATTGCTTGAAACACATACCAGCAGGCCTGTATGAAAGGTTGGGTAAAGAATACATAAAGTCGACCTGGGATTTACCATACACACACAAATGTTGGAGTGGGAAAAGGAGGTATTTCTTAGTGGTAAAAATTGCAAAAGCACACTGAGCGGTACACTTTTATGTCAGGATATTAATTTACATGGAGCCTGCGATGGTTCTTCAACCAACTTTTCCTGCCACCTGCAAGGTTCTCCTGCAGCAGTGATAGATCCAATTTTTAGGCAGCTATCCAATGGAAGGTACATAATGTTGAATGATCACAGCTGTTGTGGAATGATGCCAGGAATAGCTTATCTCATTAGTGTGTCAGCCACGGTCACTTGCTGTATGCAAGTATTGTTTCCTAAAACTAAGACAGATGAGGAGTCTGGGCTACAGAGCAAGGGATAAGGCAGAGACAGCGGGAGGCCTCACAGATTGGTCACAGACCACAGGCATTAATGGCCAATGTTCATCGTGCAGAGGGCCAACGATCTGGGCATTGAAGGTGTCTCTGGACCCCCTCCAATATGGCCTCGGATTGGACCAAAAAAGATGGCCTATTAAGGACATGCTGGGAATGCCAGGCCCCAAAAGAGCTGAAGCACGCACTGACTCCCCCTCCAGAACCACAAGTGAGACTACCCCTACCACGGCTATGGATAGCACTGAAGAAACGGTCACATGCCAGTTCATGGACCAGCTGTTTGGTACACTAAGATATGACTTCGCAGCCCTAAGACAAGAGCTTACCACAGACATTAGAACCCTCAAATCTGATCTGACAGAAATAGGGAATAGGGTGGATGCCATTGAATGAACAGGGGACGGCAGATAGGAAGAACTGCAGGAACATACCTGAGAGCTTCTGGAACTGAGGGACAAGACTGAGGAGCTATGCATCCGCCTAGAAGATTTGGAAAACAGATCCAGGCACTCCAATATCCGAATTAAGGGGGTTCCACTTCAGGCGGTCGCCAGGTACTTGGGGGAGTTTGTGGTACGACTTTTGAAACAAGTAACTCCCAAATTGTGTGACAAAGATATCCTCTTGGACCGTACCCACAGGGCAGGATGCCCAGCTACTGGGCCAGGCCGACCACAGGACATTCTCCCTTGTCTCTGCTACTATGCACAAAAGGAGAAGATCATGGCAGCGACACTAGACACCACAGGAATAACCTTTAAAGGAATGCAGGTGGGCATCTACCAGGATTTCACACCAGCTACCCTCGAACGATGTAAAGCGCTGCGGCAGACTACTGCCCTCCTCAGGGAAAGAGAATTCACTATAAATGGGACCCCCCTTTCAGCTGATCTTCGTCTGGCAGCAAGAAACACACGCAGTATGCAGATTAGAGGAGGTGAGATTGTTCTTGAGCTCCAAGCTAGCCCAGAAGGAGGAACTCGAGAAAACACAAAAGTCACAAAAGGTGCAAGCTGGGAGCAGATCGAGATGCCAGCATCAAAAATGGAAAGAACTTATGATGCAACCGTCGGAGACTGAAAGCATCAAAGAAAGGGAAGCACTCCTATAGCAACTTCAGTAACGCAAAGACGAGAACAAGAGCGGTGTGTGGTAGTACCAGAAAGCTAAGAATCCAGGACCCCCACATAGCTGAGACGGATTGGAGGCTAGAGACTTCTGGTGGTGCCAATGGAGACCCCCTCTCTTTTTCCACGTCGTGCCTGAACCATGGAGAGGGCTAGTAGCCAGGATCATGGACCCATTTTAATTGGTGATATCCCTTCCTTAATAAGGTAACTCAGTTTGTTGATTGGCTTGTCTTTTACTTTTTCTATGATTTTTCATTCTCTTTGTCTTACCTTGCGGACACAGTAGATATACTCATTGTTGATGCGATACAAGGGTGCAATGCTGGTCCCCCAGTGAGTATTTCAGATAAAGTGGTGTAGTGCCTGCCAGCAGGGCCCCAATCTTTCCAGATGCATGCTGTTTCCGCGTTATCTGGTGCCCTGATGGGGGGGCGGGCCACATAATCTGCCTAAATTTGGGGGTACCAAGCTCTCGTGAGAGTGGGTGGGAGGCCCCCTCTTCCACCTCTTTTAAACACTCTGGGGGCAGGGTTGTGCAGTGAACCCCGATGAGCGAGTCCTCTATTTCTTGTCCAACAGTCCTACTTCTTTTTCTATATTCTACGCCTCTGGCAGCCTACATGGTGTTAGTGGCCTGGTTATGCTTAGTTCCCCGCACGCCAAATATTTACACACAACACAGTTATGCCAGAACATCCTTTTAAGAATTTGAGCCTCAATGTCAGAGGCCTTAAAACCCTCACATAAAGGATAGCCCTACTCACTTTCCTCAAAGATACAAAATGTGGCATATGTCTTTTACAAGAAATGCACTTAGCACACACAGACTGGTAACGCCTTAGATCACAATGGTTTGACCAACAACACTTCTCATCCACACTGGGGATGCAGGCGGGAGTTGCCATCCTATTTGCAACACACTTCTCTGGGAGGTTCCTTTCTGTACAAGTGGAAATCCCAGGCAGATTGTTGTCCCTGCGTGTAGAAGCCGTAATCCGCACCTACCCTTTGGCTTCCATATATGTCCAAAATTATGCACATGAGACCTTTATTAGGCAGGCCCTGGTGGAGGTTCTGGCTTCCCCAGATGAGGACTTAATATTAGGGGGAAATTATGATATAGTGCATGACCCCCAGATGGATAGATCAGCCTCGAGGACAGGTAGATCAGGGGCACTTTCGGACATTACAAGGAGATGTCTGGTTGATGTGTGGCGCCAGCGTAACTCAGAAACAAGAGAATTTACCTTTTTTCTCCGCAGTACAGCAGACCTATGCATGCCTAGATTTCTTCCTAACTTTTACACGCATATGCCAAGCTACTGGAGTGGTGGTCATAAGAGCCACAGTAATAGGAACCCCAGCACTGTCAGAGCACTCCCCCATTTTGGTATCAGTGAAGCTGCCCGGGAGCCCTGTCCCCCAGCGGCGGTGGCGACTGACTATTAGGCTACTCATGCACAAACATAATATAGAGCAGATTTGGAAATCCATCTAGGATTTCCTGGGAATAAACAATGATGGCTCGACATCAATTACACTACTATGGGACACGCTCAAAGAAGTCCTCCGTTCAGAGTTCTTGGCTATCTCAGTTACCTTAAACAAAGATAGGAGGGCTAAATGAGAGGCCTTAGAGGGCACAGTTAAAGAATTAGAAGAAGTCCACCAATGTACTGGTGCTGCCTGAACGAGACGTCAACTTTCTCGGGCGCCGAACAATTAAAGGCGCTAGACACAGACCAAGCTGAATATGCCTTGGTGTGCACAAAACAGACATACTATGAAGGAGGGAACAAGGCAAGCAGAGTATTAGCACATAAACTGCACTCACAGGTGGAACAGTGCTGAGTTGTGGAGACTGAGAATTCGGAGGGGTCGGGGTTGCGGGCAGACAACTGCATAGTGGGTGAATTAGAGCGCTTTTACTCCACCCTCTACACCGCGGAGGCACTGGACGAAGTGGCGGTTGTAAACTTTGTGGCAGGAGCCCCAGTGACTCAGCTCACAACACTGGAGGCATCCAGAATGGACGTTGACATAACCCTGGATGATATATCTCAGACCATCTGGAGCCTACCCTCAGGCAAGGCCCATGGTGACAATGGTTTTACCGCTGAATTCTATAAAACAGTTGCTTTGGCTCCTACTCCCATTCTTCCTCACCTTTACAACTCATTTAGTGAGATAGGTAGCCCTACTATGCGAATGGCCTCCATTATTGTTCTCCCAAAGCCAGGCAAAGACCCCAAGAAATGTGCATCTTGTGGCCCATCTCACTGTTAAACGTTGATCTGAAAATATTTAGTTGTATACTGGTGGCGTATCTGTCCCCATATATGCAAGGTGGAGAGAAGTTGGAGTGACAGAGCCAAGAGACTCTGCCATATCCTAAAGAAATCACAGCATAAACAGACACCGCCTATGGTCCAGTCGGTGGACGCCGAAAAAGTCCTTGACAGGGTGCATTGGTCACATCTGCAAGCGGCACTCACTAGATTTGGGCTTGGGGAAAGATTCCAGCGTTGGGTCCATTGTAACTATATTTTTTTCCGGAGGCCAGGGTCAGGGAAAACGGAATGTTATCCCTCCCCTTTGGAATTTCACGTGGGACAAGACAGGGTTGCCCCCTGTCCCCTTAATTATAGGCACTGTATATGGAGCCTTTTGCAGAGTGTATCCGCCAACACACTGGCATTGCAGGACTCCGCATGGTTATGGGAGCACAAAATCTCACTGTACGCGGATGATGTGCTACTGAATTTGACACCCATTTACTTCCCTACACCCCCCACCCCCCCCCCCCCATACACAAAATTACAAATTTCAGCCAGATTTTGGGGTTAAAAGTTAACCTACAGAAAACACAAGCCCTTGGCCTGACGATCCCCAGAGCCGAACGATCACGGTTGGCGGAGGTGTTCCCTTTTGAATGGGCTGACATATCTGGGCCTGCGGATACTCCCCACACCCGAACGCACATCAAAAGAAAATTACGCCATCTTACTCACCATGACCAGATCTGACCTACTGAAGTAGAAAGCTCACACATTATCCTTGCTGGGTAGGCAAGCAGTGGTTAAAATGACAGTACTTCCCTGGATTTTATGTCATGCAAACACTCTCTCTACAACCCCCTGCCAAGGTGAAATCTCAATTACAGTTGCTTATAAGTGACTTCATATGGGGTGGGAAGAAATCGGGCATAGCCCGAAATCAGACAACCCTGAAACAGAAGGATGGAGCACTGGGTATTCCACACCTAGAAAGATATTACCAGGCGGCCCAACTCCGATACATTATAGAATGGTATAGATCGGCCTCAGAGAAACACGCGTTCTTTATGTACTGCGCGGTCGCTGGGATGCATGTGTGGAAGGTGCCTTGGCTGTCAGAGAAAATCTGACCTATTGGAATGTACATTTCGCCAGTAACTAGGGCAACAATGGGAGCATGGGACAAGGTGCAAGTGAAAAAACTTCTCTCCACTCCAACATCTTACCTGACTCCTTTTATAGAGCATCTGAAATTCCCACCCCCAGCAACTGGGAATGGTTATATTAAGTGGCAAGAAGCTAATTGTAAATGGATAGGGGACCTTTTGATGAAGAGGGAGTGATGGACTTTGCAAAGTTGTGTGCGAGCTATGACCTACCCCCAAACACCCAATGGCAATACATTGCGCTAAGAAACTGGGCCACACAACCCCACATACACCCACATGCCAGTCGCAAGTTAACGCCATTTGAAAAATGGTTTATTAACCCCAGTTTGGATAAAAAGTTGCTCTCTGACATATACTCCTTCCTTATTGCACCTTAACAACGCATTAAAATACCAGAGAAGCACAGGTGGGAGAATGAATGTGTACAGGAATTTTCGGTCAAGGATGGCAGGACATAATATATAGGGAACAGGCATACTCATTTCGTACAACCTGCAAAGAAATGTTTCTCAACATTGCCCACTACTGGTACTATACTCCAGTGAGGATTGCAAAATGGAGAGTGGGAGGGGACACAAATTGCTGGATGACAGTGTGGGCAGGAGGGCACCTTGACACACTTACTGTGGGACTTCCCAAAGATTCAACAATTTTGGTCCGCAGTCCTGTTGGACATAGACACTATTTATGAAACAGAACTGCCCAGATTCCCAAGCTACATCCTCCTGGGCCTCCCCATTGCCCAGACCTTTCCCCTACGATCCTGTTGTGGAAGAGCTATTGCCCTCTCCTTGGGTGTAGCTAAAAAGACTCTTTTATCTAGATGGGTCACAACTGTAGTCCCGACCCACTTGGATTGGTTACACAAAATGTGGGACCTTGTGTGTATGGAAAAGCTGACCATGGGGGCTAAAGGCGCGCTACAGTGCTTTGATAAAACATGGGTCTCTACTATGAGATTCCTTTCAAACAAATTTATAGAATTCAAGTGCCCAGAATTTTTGCGGGTGCTACACCTCACACAGGCAGTCAATATGGAGGAGTAACTCATTCCTCTGGAGATATAAGACACACCTCTGCACAAAGCACCTGGTATGGAGACTCTCTCTTTGGCTATCAGGCTTCCCCTCCTTTCCTTTCCTCCTTCTACCTTTGATTTTGTTTCTTTCTTTCTCTATTCCTGTATTGTTGTTGGATACTGTTGCTCACACCACTGGCCTGTGGATGTAGGTAGCCACTGTTGTTATGAGTCAACATGTGGATAAAAAGATTTAAACCACAACATTTCAAATACACCAAACATGATTTAGGCGCCTCCTCCCAAATGGAAATTACAGCTTAGTAAATGTATTCGGAATTCCAATATTATCCTATTGTAGGGGAAGGCCTCAAAGTAATGAAACACTAATTTGGGAGTTTTCCACAACCAGGACATGTACAACTTAAAAGTACATGTCCAATCTTTTAAATACGCAGACCCTACCCTAGGGGCTACATTATGGGTGACTTACATGAAATAAATGGCGAGTTTAGGGCTTGACAAGGAGATTTTCTTGCCCCGTCAACATTGCAGTTTAAAACTGCAAGCAGGCTGCAGGAGCAGACCTGGGACATGTTTTAATGTGCTACTTGAGTGGTTGGCACAATAAGTTCTGCAGACCCACTGGAAGTATTGGATGTACAGGCTCTGGGTGTATGGAATAACACTCTACAAAGGACTTATAAGTAAATTAAATATGCCATTTGAGTTTAAGCCAATTTTACCATGTTTAAAGGAGGGAGCACAAGCACTTTAGCACTGGTTAGCAGTGGTAAACAGCAGAGTCCTAACACCAACACAAAGTTATTTAGCAAAAAGTGGAGGGTGAAAGGCAAAACATTTGGGAGTGACCCTACCCAGAGGGCCAAGTCCAACAACTTTTATATAAGGTTATTCTTGGAACTTTTGTGTCTGTTTTCTACTTGCAGATATAGTTATTTTTCAAAAATGTTATATTGCTTGCCATGCATGATTGTGTATTCTAATATGTTTCTTTTGGAACCATTAACTTTGAACCCCAGATTGTGTGATTTCCTATGGCTTGCATTGTGGGTGATCTAGTTTATTTCCTTTCCCATGTTGTCAAAGAAACTGGGAGGGCTGTTATGAGGGCCTACTGTACGTGGTGTTCAGAGTGGGAGTGTGTATCACTAAATGTAACTTTATTTTTTTCTGATAAAATATAGGAGCACCTTCAGATATTGCAATTCACAGATGGGCAATGCCTTACATTTTTATGACTAGACCCAGCCTAAGTACATGAGTATAATATTTGGCATGAGTGTTTGTTCTATCTTTCATATTACATGCCACATTTAAAGACATAACATAGCAGTGATTGGGTTGTGGAAATATCTACTTGATGTACGTAGTTGCATACTATGATTGTGGAATGTGTGATCAGTGGGCAAAGTGGGACCAAGGGTTAGCTCAGAATACTTGGGTGATTTATTAAAAAAATCAATTTTGAATATCTTATTAGTATACATTTATGTTGAGAAAGAAAAGTAAAAAGCTTACTTATGAAGTGTTAGCATTACATGTGTCTGGACTTGTAGATTTAGCAAAAATGATCATTCATTTACAAACCTTAGCTGTGGGCAGGTATTAAGGTTGTATTAGGTCAGTATTCAGTATGGGTATCTAAAGTGAGACATGCAGCCAGAGAGATAGTGTAAATTGTTGTTAGATCTGGTTTGTTGTTAATAAACTTTAACTCAGTGTGAATTGGTAGTTAACATAGTTCATTCACAATATATATTTTTTGTGTGGTGTTGTTTATCCACCACTTCCTGATAGAGTCCCAGGGCTTCAAGCAGAGTGGCATGTTGATAGAGTAGGTTTCTGGTTGTTGTTTTCGGGGTGTGGCTATTTGTACATGATTTAAAGTGTGGAGGTCAACTGCAATGCTTTCGTCAATGGAAAGTAGACTCTAAATGCAGAATATGTATTAGTGACTTCGAGTTGCTCCCTCTGTTGTGTTTAGGGTACACTGCCATCAATGGAGTAAGGAAAATATAGAAGAAGTCATGAATGAATGAAAGACTTTCGTCCATCAAACTCCCATACTCTAAATATCACAGTTGAACATCCATGGAGTTGGACCAGCACACAGATTTGAATGGTCTAACTGCATTTGTCAAACTCTAAATCAGTAGTAGTCGGCAGTAGGTGTTTCTGTAGGGCAGTGACGGTGATGCAGTGCACGCAATGAAATTCGTTTAATTTATTTAAAGGTTTACTTACCTGTAAAACTCCGTAATCCATACATTACTACCCCCCACCCTGCCCCTCCCCCTGCCCACGTCACCACCCTACAGAAACACCTACTGCCGACCGTTACTGCTCTAAATTAGGTCCTAAAGACTGCCACAGTGGACGAGACATCCTGACAGAATGATCGCTGGCCCAGCAGTCATATCTATATACTACAAGGAGCTGCTATCACAGTGGCTTTATTCAATGTAAAAACACATTTATAACTGGCCACTTTTGGTTTGTGACTGGTGTCCACTAAACATTTCCAAAGATTTTGTTTTGCAGAAATAAATCCTCAAAATGGAAGTTCTGAAAAACAAAATAAATATCATGATTATTTTTTCTTTGCCTCACTGAAAGTGTGTCCTAGTGGAGATTGACAGAAAAAACAGACAGTACATCATCTTCCTTCAACCGGATGGGTGGTGTCATGACCTTTCTCCGATGGGCCCTGCTTTGTTGGGCCATCAAAGGGACTTTTCATCAACAGATCTAACAGGTACTCTGTCGATGGAAAACTTAAGACCTACCCATCTCTAAATGTGGCAGGTGAACAAGAGTTTGGCAAATAAGGTACTTTGTTGTACTTGCGATGGAGTACCTTATTTGCTAGACTCTTAATCCGGCCTTAAGCCTTTTCCTACAGGAGATATTTCAACATAAAAAAAATCCCTCAATTTGCCTGACATAGGAGAAATACCCATAACTTAATTTTGTTGTTGTTTAATCTGTTTATTAAGTATTATATATGCGACACCAATTACAAACATATTCAAAATGTGCAGAATCAATTGGCACTATCAAAAATCAAATTAATCAGGGCATTGTATCGATGTATTAACAGACAGCATTTACCCCATCCATTTCTTTGCATCGCAAATAACCATAACTGTTCATTATCTAAACTGTTATAACCAGACTTCTGGTTTATGAATACAGTAAGCAGTGGCACATACACAATTGCATATATTTCATAGTAATCAAAGAAAATATCAATTTCTCCTTTAATGTATCTATTACATTTTTATGATAAATAACATTTTCATGCTCAAGACAAATAAATCAAGATTTGTTTAAAATTCCCAAATCCAAGTTTCAAAAGATTATTGTGTCAATATTTCTCAATCATACATTGATCATGTAACATTTCTACATCGAGAGCACAGTATTTCAGTTTAGGCATGGGCTCGGGTGTGGTAAAACTCAGCATCTGATGCAGAACATTATTCTGAAGGTTATTTTTATTTATATATAAATGTGAAATATAGTAGTGGAATACCATTGCTAGTTGGATGTTTTCTGCAATTCCAAATATTCAGAAATGTTTAAATCCATATTACATTTTAAATTCAATAATTTTATTGGCTGAAAACGGATTGTTCTAAGACCCTACTTTGATTTCCTTATTAATATCTTGAAGCAACATCTGTCTGACAGTAACAGATTGGCTTATATTTAACTACAAAAAAAATTATACATATTGCACGTTCTCTATTTTATTTATTAAAACTTTGCTACCTTGGAAGCAAGACACCACAGATGTTAGAATCGGTATTCTTCACAAGCTGTACCTGCAAGCAAAGCATGCAAAAGAAATTGAAAAACAACTACTTACTAAATTGCTTGAATACAGTTTGAATAGAAACAGGATTCACCAGCGGTTTGGCTACTTGGTGCTTGGCTCTCAAGCGTTTTTGGACCATAGTCACAGAGGTAAACTTATACTTTTGTGTACGTTTACTCTTTTTCGGTATTCACAAACCATATAATAGTACCTTTATGACTACGGGGACTCGGAGGTGGGGGCGGAGAACTCTGAAATATTTGCATATTCTATCTTTTTAAGTGCGGATTTCTCTGCCTCGACTGCAGAGTCTCCGCAGTCATAAAGTTACTATTAAATTGTTTGTTTGTGAATACCAAAAAAGAGTAAGCCTACACAGAAGTTTAACTTTAACTTTGTATTAATATTTGAGTGCACCAAAACTAGCATCTGTGAGTTGCTGGACACATCCTGATTCACAGATTTGCGTGCATTCATATCCATAAACATACTTAACATTCTAAACAATGAGCAGTATCACACATTGCTAATATTTGTAAGCTAGTACCAGGATTGGGAAAACGAGTATGAAAGTTCCTCAAATGTGTAGCATGTATTAAGGGGTGTGCCAAGGAAATACAAAATGTAAGGAATGATTTACACATAGATTAAAAGTGTAGGGCTAAATTTGTCTTGTTTGCACAGGGATCAAAAGGCGATTTGTGTGATAATGGTATTTACCACATGCGGTATTTGCCTCACCTATTCCACCTATTTTATGATGAGGGTCTCAGAGTAAGAGAAACGTATCTGGAAATAAACCTCTGAATTTACACTATTCACAAAGTCATTTCATATGAAAGTATTGATGACAATGGACTTTACACTAGAATGCATAAGCATGCGTGAAACTGCAAAAGCAACTTATGAGCAAGCGAATAACATCACACTCAGAACCACAATGTATACAGCCTTGCTTAATGGTTCCTTTAAAACATCTGGCTAAAAGTAAACTTGGCAATCCTGGACATTAAAGAGCATCTTTGGACTGTCACACACAAAACATCTATACAATGGCACACAACAAATCATGGTGTAATGTATTCTTTATGCGTGGATCTGCATATGGATTTATTCTTCCATAAACAGATACTTGCGATCATACTAACAGTATTGTTTTGCAAACCATTTTCAAGCATGTTATGGCATTGTTTGATTTTACTGCACCTTATAGACAGATATTTCAAAGAAATTATAAAAATGCCCTCCTATTCCCTTGCACAATCAATTTTATTTTTAGTGGCGCTAAGGACTTTTAAGCATGTCATTTTCAAATTGTATGCATGTTTGAATAGTTGTAATGGATATTTGACTTTATCTCTGTGCTGTGCTGTGTAGTTTGCTTGCTCCGTGGCACGGATGTGGTTGAGCTCTGAAACTTACCCAGAATAGATAACTTTCTGATATTTGACTGACAGCCAAAAAGAGGGTCCTTGCACTAGAAAATGCCGTGATGGGGACACAAGACCCTGTGTAAGGCCAGAGAATCTGAGAATAAATGTGAGCTACGTTAGAGTGAAAGATAAATGCATCCCTTCTGAATGTAATCTTATGATTGAAAGTTACCAATACTATGTTTATAATCTATTTAAGTGCAAGCTAAACTATCCTGATGTTCAGGGGATTATTACTACATTGTGTTAATGAGTTAAACATATAAATAGGAATTATGCAGTAGTCAGTTGACACACTACTTTGCATAAGGGTATAGATAGAAAGATAGGAGCCATATTAACACTAACAAAGTCGTATTTCTACCAAAGATATCATATGTAATCTCTTGATCAATGGTAAACCCGAAATGGAGAAGAAGTACACATGAAGATGGTGAAATTATAAAGAGACCCAAGGAATACTATCATTAAGACCGTTTATGTCACATTTCAATTTGAAGATCCACTTCTGTTCCTTAATAAAAAGAAATCGTGAAATGTCGCTGACATGTGGTGGAATGAATGGATGTTCCAACACTAGCCACCGCTTATCATCTGCTTTATGTTTGAACGCCAAAAAATGGTTGTTAAGGCACGTGGATTGTTTATTACAGCGGATCGTGCTTTTATGCTCGCTGATTCTCAGTTTGATTTTCCGTGTGGTATGGCCGATGTATCTCAATAAACAGGGACATGTGATCATGTAGATGACTCATTTGGAGTTGCAGTTGGTATGAGTATTGAGGATCCATGGCTTCCCTGTACCAATATCCACCGATTGCGTCTTGCATGTCTGAGGGCACACACTACACGACCCGCATGGATGATGACCACGGACAGGAGGGAGATTCCATAGTGTGCTGGTATTGGCCTGCACACTATGGAATCTCCCTCTTGTCCGAACGAGTCATTTACATGATCACATGTACCTATTTATTGAGATACATCGGCCATACCACACGGAAAATCAGACTGAATTGAAATGCGACTTCAACTGTCTTAATGACAGTATTCCTTGGGTCTCTTTATAATTTCACCATCTTCATGTGTACTTCTTCTCCATTTCGGGATTACCATTGATCAAGACATTACATATGATATCTTTGGTAGAAATACGACTTTGAGCAATAGCCACTATTCGCGTAATATCTCCCGATGAAACACATTAGTCTTACATTAACATCTTCCTATAGGAGGCATTGGTCTTATAGCATCCAGGTTTTTCGCCATCTCGCAGGGCTCATTTGTGAAATGTCTCTTATCTATGTATCCTCTACAATGACACTCTGATGCCCTGAGGTGAATACTAGTTATACCCTGGATATATCTCATTCACATTCGAGAGAGCTTACACAGTGGTTAATGCGATACTACGCCTATACTTATGGTATACTAGTATCATCACTTAAATGCATAGCATACACTAACTTTGGTGCTATTTTCAGTAGGATTGCATCTAAGCATGGGTGTAAAATCCATTCCATGTGTGGATTTTGCGAATTTTCTGCAATTTCGCGGTCCGCGAATCTCGCGAAATTGCAGAAAAATCCATGAAATCGCGTACGGGACAGATTTTCAAACACTGAAGTACATGAAGCACTTACAGGGTTACAGCAGGTGCCCAAGTTGAAGCTAATTTCTTTGTAACCATTTACAAAATGGTTACAAAGAAATTAACTTCTACTTTGGCACCTCCTGTAACCCTGTAAACGCTTCCTGAGCAGCTCCTCCAGAGTTGTTGCCTACTTGCAACTATTCTCTGACCCTGCTCAGACCCTTGAAGCAGGGTCAGAGAATAGTTACAAGTATGGCACAATGCTCCAGGCTGTCACAAAAATGAAACCACAATAGGAATCACTTACAGATAAGGAAGCAGGTGCCGGACTTGAAGCTCAATTTCAGCAACACATTAACCAGCCCCCGGTTGAGGCTGGGTGGTGTGCTTTCTCCCCATAATCTACAGTGGTGAACCAGAGGGTGCTGTGATGAACCAGCAGATGCAGTTGTGAACGAGAGGGTGCTGTGATGAACCAGAATGTGCAGTTGTGAACCAGAGGGTGCTGTGATGAACCAGAGGGTGACAGTGGTAAACCAGAGGGTGCTATGAATAACCAGAGGGTGGCAGTGATAAACCACAGGGTGGCAGTGATGAACCAGAGGGTGACAGTGATGAACCAGAGGGTGGCAGTGGTGAACCAGAGGGTGGCTGTGATGAACCAGAGGGTGGCAGTGATGACCCAGAGGGTTACAGTGATGAACCAGAGGGTGGCAGTGGTGAACCAGAGGGTGGCAGTGATGAACCAGAGGGTGGAAGTGATGAACCAGATGGTGGCAGGGGTTAACCAGAGGGTGGCAGTGGTGAACCAGAGGGTGCTGTGAGGAACAAGAGGGTGGTAGTGGTGAACCAGAGGGTGGCAGTGATGAACCAGAGGGTGGCAGTTATGAACCAGAGGGTGGCAGGGTTGAACCAGAGGGTGGCAGGGGTGAACCAGAGGGTGGCAGTGGTGAACCAGAGGGTGGCAGTGGTGACCCAGATGGTGGCAGTGATGAACCAGAGGGTGGCAGTGATTAACCAGAGGGTGGCAGTGATGAACCAGAGGGTGGCAGTGATGAACCAGAGGGTGGCAGTGGTGAACCAGAGGGTGCTGTGATGAACCAGAGGGTGGCAGTGTGAACCAGAGGGAGCTGTGATGAACCAGAGGGTGGCAGTGATGAACCAGAGGATGGCAGTGGTGAACCAGACTGTGGCAGTGGTGAACCAGAGGGTGGCAATGATGAACCAGAGGGTGGAAGTTATGAACCACATGGTGGCAGGGGTGAACCAGAGGGTGGCAGTGGTGAACCAGAGGGTGCTGTGATGAACCAGAGGGTGGCATTGATGAACCAGAGGGTGGCAGTGGTGAACCAGAGGGTGGCAGTGATGAACCAGAGGGTGGCAGTGATGAACCAGAGGGTGGCAGGGGTGAACCAAAGGGTGGCAGTGGTGAACCAGAGGGTGGCAGTGATGAGCCAGAGGGTGGTAGTGATGAACCAGAGGGTGTCAGGGGTGAACCAGAGGGTGGCAGTGATGAACCAGAGGGTGGCAGTGCTGAACCAGAGGGTGGCAGTGATGAACTAGAGGGTGACAGTGATGAACCAGAGGGTGGCAGGGGTGAACCAAAGGGTGGCAGTGATGAACCAGAGGGTGGCAGTGATGAACCATAGGGTGGCAGGGGTGAGCCAAAGGGTGGCAGTGGTGAACCAGAGGGTGGCAGTGATGAGCCAGAGGGTGGCAGTGATGAACCAGAGGGTGTCAGGGGTGAACCAGAGGGTGGCAGTGATGAACCAGAGGGTGGCAGTGCTGAACCAGAGGGTGGCAGTGATGAACTAGAGGGTGACAGTGGTAAACCAGAGGGTGCTGTGATGAACCAGATGGTGGCAGGGGTGAACCAGAGGGTGGCAGTGCTGAACCAGAGGGTGGCAGTGGTGGAGCAGAGGGTGGCAGTGATGAACCAGAGGGTGGCAGTGATGAACCAGAGGGTGGCAGTGGGGAACCAGAGGGTACTGTGATGAACCAGAGGGTGGCAGTGATGAACCAGAGGGTGGCAGTGGTGAACCAGAGGGAGCTGTGATGAACCAGAGGGTGGCAGTGGTGAACCAGAGGGTGCTGTGATGAACCAGAGGGTGGCAGTGATGAACCAGAGGGAGCTGTGATGAACCAGAGGGTGGCAGTGATGAACCAGAGGATGGCAGTGGTGAACCAGACTGTGGCAGTGGTGAACCAGAGGGTGGCAATGATGAACCAGAGGGTGGAAGTTATGAACCACATGGTGGCAGGGGTGAACCAGAGGGTGGCAGTGGTGAACCAGAGGGTGTTGTGATGAACCAGAGGGTGGCATTGGTGAACCAGAGGGTGGCAGTGGTGAACCAGAGGGTGGCAGTGATGAACCAGAGGGTGTTGTGATGAACCAGAGGGTGGCATTGGTGAACCAGAGGGTGGCAGTGATGAGCCAGAGGGTGGTAGTGATGAACCAGAGGGTGTCAGGGGTGAACCAGAGGGTGGCAGTGATGAACCAGAGGGTGGCAGTGCTGAACCAGAGGGTGGCAGTGATGAACCAGAGGGTGACAGTGATGAACCAGAGGGTGGCAGGGGTGAACCAAAGGGTGGCAGTGATGAACCAGAGGGTGGCAGTGATGAACCATAGGGTGGCAGGGGTGAACCAAAGGGTGGCAGTGGTGAACCAGAGGGTGGCAGTGATGAGCCAGAGGGTGGCAGTGATGAAACAGAGGGTGTCAGGGGTGAACCAGAGGGTGGCAGTGATGAACCAGAGGGTGGCAGTGCTGAACCAGAGGGTGGCAGTGATGAACTAGAGGGTGACAGTGGTAAACCAGAGGGTGCTGTGATGAACCAGATGGTGGCAGGGGTGAACCAGAGGGTAGCAGTGGTGAACCAGAGGGTGGCAGTGGTGAAGCAGAGGGTGGCAGTGATGAACCAGAGGATGGCAGTGATGAACCAGAGGGTGGCAGTGGGGAACCAGAGGGTACAGTGATGAACCAGAGGGTGGCAGGGGTGAACCAAAGGGTGGCAGTGATGAACCAGAGGGTGGCAGTGATGAACCATAGGGTGGCAGGGGTGAACCAAAGGGTGGCAGTGGTGAACCAGAGGGTGGCAGTGATGAGCCAGAGGGTGGCAGTGATGAAACAGAGGGTGTCAGGGGTGAACCAGAGGGTGGCAGTGATGAACCAGAGGGTGGCAGTGCTGAACCAGAGGGTGGCAGTGATGAACTAGAGGGTGACAGTGGTAAACCAGAGGGTGCTGTGATGAACCAGATGGTGGCAGGGGTGAACCAGAGGGTGGCAGTGGTGAACCAGAGGGTGGCAGTGGTGAAGCAGAGGGTGGCAGTGATGAACCAGAGGATGGCAGTGATGAACCAGAGGGTGGCAGTGGGGAACCAGAGGGTACTGTGAGGAACCAGAGGGTGGCAGTGATGAACCAGAGGGTGGCAGTGGTGAACCAGAGGGAGCTGTGATGAACCAGAGGGTGGCAGTGATGAACCAGAGGGTGGCAGTGGTGAACCAGAGGGTGCTGTGATGAACCAGAGGATGGCAGTGATCAATCAGAGGGTGGCAGTGGTGAACCAGAGGGTGACAGTGATGAACCAGAGGGTGGCGAGATGAACCAGAGGGTGGCCCTGGTGAACCAGAGGGTGCTGTGATGAACCAGAGGGTGGCAGTGATGAACCAGGGGGTGACAGTGATGATCCAGAGGGTGGCAGTGGCGAACCAGAGGGTGGCAGTGATGAACCAGAGGGTGGCAGTGATGATCCAGAGGGTGGCAGTAGCGAACCAGAGGGTGGCAGTGATGAACCAGAGGGTGGCAGTGATGAACCAGAGGGTGGCAGTGGTGAACCAGAGGGTGCTGTGATAAACCAGAGGGTGGCATTGAATAATCAGAGGGTGGCAGTGGTGAACCAGCGGGTGGCAGTGATGAACCAGAGGGTGACAGTGGTGAACCAGAGAGTGGCAGTGGTGAACCAGAGGGTGGCAGTGATGAACCAGAGGGTGGCAGTGGTGAACCAGAGGGTGGCAGTGGTGAACCAGAGGGTGGCAGTGATGAACCAGAGGATGGCAGTGATGAACCAGAGGGTGGCGCTGCTAAACTGCCCGGGAGCCCTGTGGGTGTGAGCCCCCGCGCTGTTGAACTGCCCAGGGGTTGTGAGCCCACGCGCTACTGAATTGCCCCGGGGCCCAGTCAGTGTGAAAATTATTTGTGCTCAATTGCCTGGGAGTCCTCTGGGTGTGAGCACACATTGTGCTAAGTGCCCCTTTCCCCCAGTACATATATACCCGTACCGCACAGCACCATTATGCTCTTGCACCATGAAGTCTGGTTCCTGGATGCTCCTGATCCGTGTAGGTGGTACCACCGTCTGGTCCAGTCAAAATGTAAAGTCATAACTTGCTACACAGCACCAATAAACACAGGTCCCACTTGGCACCGGTATGCGCATGTACCAGGCGTGGAGCACCCGCATGCCACTGCACCCTACTGCCCAGCGCCAGCATATGTCTGTACGGGGCAGTTTAGTATGAGATGGGACATTGTCCAGCAGCAGCAGCTGCATGTGCCTGAACCCACTGAGCAGGATCAGAATGGCTTTGTATCAATATGCGCAGCAGAGCTATCTTGGACATCTGAAGGATTCTGGGGTCCTGTGCCAAACGTATTTTTGCATCCATGAGTTTCCCGAGCGCCATCCCTGTGTAGCTCCTGTGAACAGGAGGCTGCTTTCTCCTCATCTGCTGCTCTGCTCGGTCTCTGACCCTTTATAAACAAGATGCATGTGAACTCGCATAGAAGCCCCGCCCGTTTGGCCCCGTCCACCACACACTAGCATAATGGAACGTCTTCCCGCCCATCCCCACTATAATGGCCAGCTCACTCAAGGGACCTCGGCGCCTTTTGGCGCGCTGGCAAAGTTACAGGCACACGTGTTCACATATTTGTGCAAATGGCACAAAAATCTGCAAGTTCGCGGGAAAATTCGCGAACTCGCAGATTGTTTTGCCATTTCGCACGAATTCGCGGACCGCGAATTCGCAAATTTCGCCCATACTTAATTGCATCTCACGTAGGGTCATATGTACGAAGAGCTGCATTTTATGTACATGTAAGTTACACCCTGGGTACATCTCATCCACATTTGAGAGAGCTCACATAGTGGTTAATGCGGTAATACGCCTATACCTATGGTACACCATCACCATCACTCATATATATATAGCATACACTAATGTTGGTGCTATTATTAGTAGGATTGCATCTCATGTAAGGTCATATGTACGAAGAGCCGTGATTTATGTGCATGTAAGATAGAACTGACCACGACTTGAACATGGAATATAGACAAGCGACCTTTGGGTTACGC
Source organism: Lissotriton helveticus (assembly GCF_964261635.1). Lineage (NCBI taxonomy): Eukaryota > Metazoa > Chordata > Amphibia > Caudata > Salamandridae > Lissotriton > Lissotriton helveticus. The sequence goes on from NC_136059.1 coordinate 919,090,918, forward strand.
AATATTCTCTTGATTATGATAATCCTTCTGTGTTTTGGGATATAGCTAGTGTATTTGCTTTCTACTATGATAATAAATCTGTCCTGGGATGACAAGCGATTTACCGAAGACTTGTATGGACATCTCAGTTTGTTAAAGCAGTACTGCTGCTTGGGTCCACAGTGCGCACTGATCTCTTTTTACAAGCATGCGCACTAATCTCCCTCTACACGCATGCGCACATGCCGATTCCTGGAGGGCCCAGTAGCAGGCGCAGTCGACGAGGGAAGTGTGACTGTTTTGTGCGCACGCTCATTGGCTATGTCTGAGTATGGGCATGCGTGCAGATATGGGTTTTAGAAAGACTGATCTAGACGCCGGTCGCGTCATGTGCCCGCTGCCACCAATGAGTTTCTCATTAATTTCGCAATTAAGCCAATCAACGGCAGTATTTAAGGAGGGCTGACCTTCCGTTCGGTACCTCACCTTCGGCTTGGTCTCACACCGGAGGTACCGACGGATAGGTAAGCAGCCAACTAACGTTTTCACCACAGGTTAGTTCCTTTATTCTATAGCAACATGCAATAGTGTGTGTAAATAATGTGATCTTTTAAAAACTTTTGGCAGGTCTTTGCTTTCTTTATAACAAACATTCTGTTGAGAAGCAACTGTCTATTTTACTAGCAGTCTATGGTGTTCTTTGTAATATGCGTGTATCAAGAGAGAGAGAGAGGACCAGATAGCTAGTCCATATCCCCCGGTTTATATATTGTAAATCAAAATGAGACTAGCTAAGTTAGACAAGGAAAAACAAAAAATTTAATTTTTCAAGGACTCAAGTATGTTTCGTCGCGGGTTGGTGGCACCTGGTAGGTGTGCTCATGAAGCCCTCACCCACCAACCTAGTTGGTGGCATGCTTCATCATCGGGCCCACCCAGTATGTCGCTGTGTGTGCGGTGAAGACTGTGATGATTAGTGAGTTTAAAACGGCTTGGCAAGGATCCCAGTGCCCGGAGGCAAATTACACTTTAATAGCTGGGTCACCGTCAGCGGTTAAAAATAAGGCTTCACCCTGAAGAAAGCCAGCTTATTCATAAGGCACTGGCTGAAACATGTTGACACATTTCAGGATGTGGGAGGTCGTAACTCGCCTCTAACATCCAACAGCCTTATTTTTAACCGCTGACGGTGACCCAGCTATTAAAGTGTAATTTGCCTCCGGGCACTGGGATCCCCGCCAAGCCGTTTTAAACTCACTAATCATCACATTCTTCACCGCACACACAGCGACATACCTGCTCCGCTGTAATCAGGCGTCGAAGCACACCCGGGACACGCTAGGTGTCACTGGGTGGGCCCGATGATGAAGCATGGCACCAACTAGGTTGGTGGGTGAGGGCTTCATGAGCACACCTACCAGGTGCCACCAACCCGCGACGAAACATACTTGAGTCCTTGAAAAATTAAATTTTTTGTTTTTCCTTGTCTAACTTAGCTAGTCTTAGTTCTTTGTAATATATATTTTGCTTAGATTCATATGCCTATTCCTTGTGACATAGATGAGACCTTCTGGGTGTCAATGGTCTCTATATGGACTCATGTCCACACATACTTACTATTCATTGTATCAAGATCATCTGAATCACTAGCTGTCCTGGATGTTATCTAGCCCTCTAGTAGATCGTTAGAATCTCATAAACAATTAAGGTTTATTTTTAATTAAATATTTTTGTGCTGTACAATAAGGAACACTTCTGAGCTTTTGATCTATGTTTGATCTTGGCTTTACTCACAAACAGAGCGGGCCTCATTCACCGAGCAGTTGCCGGGTGAGGTGAGGCTTACTCCCACAAAAGGCTGGGTGAGTATCAAAATGATTTTTCAAATATAATCAGATCACGCAGTATCTGGTCTAATTGGCTACTATTTGGTCCTATTTTTTCTAAACCTTGATACAATAATTAAGTTGTGTATTTTGCTCACGAGGATGTGTGTTCATCTATTAATATCACAAATTCACTGTTTTACACTATCTTAGGTAAGAAGATTACATACGGACCTACCGGATACCACGTTACACACCAGGTTCAGGTAAGGTGGTTCATAACCACTGATGTATAGTTTTACTTAGGATCAAATTTTGTTGACTATTGTGTTGAATGATGTATATATTGTTGCAGTAGCATCTCCATCTTTTTTAGGTCCTGACGAAAGCCGGTCACGGCTGAAACATGTTGACCTTCCACCTATTGCCTAAAGATAGTGATTTTCTCACACTGTCCGGTTGTTTTTAATCTTGACATTTGGACAATTTCTAATAAACAAATCTTTTGTCCTTATAGTCATTTTTAGTTATTACACTCACTTTGCACTGCACACACTATCAGTGCCATCGGTTTGAGAGCACCTTGGCTAAACCAACTATTGGATAGAAATCTAATGTTGTATAGCCATTCCATTACTGGTCTGGGCACATAGATTTCATTCCACTAATTCCCAGATGACGATGCTCCGCCAGAGTGGTGGGCTGATGGGATTTATTTCTGAGCCCGGTGCCACTCAAATCACTCGTGTCTGATGTTCTCATCCTCTTGAGCTCATATAACAGATCTGGTGAATTGACCTATAATCTCTTATTCTGTATTTTGTGTATCTGATTAGGGGTGTGGAGATTATGAGGTCATTAAGTATTATCCCCTAGACCCCCTTTTTCTAATTGTGTTTTTCGAATAATTGTCTCCATTTTGTTATTCCTGCCTCCTTCAAAGGCCTCACTAGGGAATCTTTTAAGCATTCAGGAGTTCTAGGTGACTTCCAGATAGGTGCTAGGCAGCTGTAATAGGGAATCTTCCAAGTCCTTCTCACTTCAAACCAGAGTTTGCATGCAGCACTCAATACATTTAATTTAACCTTTTTGAAATATTTTCGGTGGGCAAATTTATAAAGGCAATAGTCCTCGTCCATCACAGCTTTCCAGTATGTGGAATAAGAAGAGTGGTCTCTAAGAAGAATTCTAACATTTTTAAAATGAAATGCTCTATAATAGAAAATAAAGTCGGGACTTACTATACCCCCCCTGATTTTTCCTTCTCTGTAGCTTTTTCTAAGCTATTCTTACGCCTCCTGAGGCCCATATAAATGCATTAATTTCCCCTTGAATCTTTTTGATCCATTGAGTCTCAAATTCCAGTGGTATGGCTTTAAAAATAGCCATGAATTTGGGCAAAATAGACATTTTTAAAATTTTTGACCTCCCCAAGAACAAGAGGGATAGGCCGCTCCAAGATCTTAATAGTTTTCTTGTTTCCTTCACCTTTGAGTCGAAATTAACCTTAGCTATGTCATCAATATTCTTTAGAATATCTACCCCCAGGTATCTAATTCTGTTCTTTGCTTCCGCTATTGGTGACAGGGTACACCATTGCATTATTTCTGTTTTCTCATGGTTAACCTGATAGCCAGAAATCTGACCAAAGTCATTTAACGGTTTTGTAATAATGGGAAAAGACCTGTTTAAATCACTAAGAATATACTCATATTTTAAAGATTGCGCTCCGACATATAAAAAAGAGATGAATGGTCGAAGCAAGTCTATGTGCTACTTTAAGTAAAGGCGTAATATAGTATTCCTCTCTCCTAATTGCAGTGCAGCGCCATCTTAACACTTTCAAAGTAAAGTGTACATTATAATGGTTTAAGCAGCAGAAGTAAGGACGGGGGAGATAAGTGTGCACCTGTAGCAACCTGTATTGATATAGTAAGTTACATTAATAATGTAGGTCCATAATAGGTTCTGGATCCCACGTTGTGAAACGGTCCCGTATCTAAGATAGAAAGTAAAACATTCAAATCGGTTTGCTATGAAAAGTACAGCGCCATCTCGGTATAACAACTGTGGACTCATGAGTAATATAACGTTTTTTACTGATAACTCAATCAACCCTAAAAGACTCATCTTGTGTTTAATGGGAAGTCAAGAGAGGTAGGGAGTCTCCAAATTGTAAATAGACGGATGTCAAATTGGTCAAAAGGTGAAATCCAAGTACCATATCTATGGTAAATCGAGAAGTAGCAATACATGTCCATGGGTGAGGACAGAATTTGATGTTGAAGGCAAGCATATCCCTTTGTGAATAAATGAAAAGTAAAAACTACTTTAGAAACGTAAAACACCTACATGGGAAAAATAAGTGAAGACAAAGTCCCCGAAAGAAGGGAAGAGTAGAAGGGACACCATAATACAATGTGGCAGGAAATCGTGACAGACATAATTGGAAATATCTCCTATCCAGCAATATAAACAATAAGGTCACATATCGAACATGACCTTACAAGTTACACTTCCAACATTTAAACAATATGAATAACCAATTGTTGACATAAGTATAGATCAGACCAATATGTTACAAAGTCCTTGTCAACATGTAAATTCTTGTTACAATAGTACACACCAATAGGATAAACACCTTACAGTAAACAGGTCATGTAGTCACATAGGTAATCAATCTCCAAGAAATAACTGAAATTCATTATCAACATTAACCCCAAGTTCTACTGCACTAAGTTTCATTATCCAAGTAGCTTCCCTGTGTCTCAGTTGGAGCTCCCTGTTACCACACTGTACATCATGCCTCACATGGTCAACGCCATGAAAGCTGAATTTGGGAATTTGCATTCCAGGGACACATTCAAGGGTGTGCAACATCATTGGATATTTGGTGTCATTGTTTTTCAGTGCCCTAAAGTGTTTCACAATTAGTTCTCACAATGGTCTGATAGTACTCCCAACATACATTTTCTGACATGTGCAAATGATTACATATACACCAGATTATGTGTCACAGTCGATATACATGGGTATAATATGATCACCTGTGTTATTAAAGTTGAACTGTAACACTTTATCAACTACCCATCTACCTGTATTTCACCGTCCACACTTACAAAAACACTTGATGGGATCACTCAACCAGTTACCTTGACTAAGGGGTCGAGGGCAGCTGGGACTCATCGGATTCACAAGAGTAAGACCTCTCCTGAAAGTAAGACTGGGAGTTAAGGTCAGAAATGGAGCAAGACATTAATCTGACCTGAGTGTATGCCAGTATTTATTTAATACACGGTAGAGCTTGTTAGTATCAGGATGGGAGTTAGTAGTACCCAATCTGATTTTATCTGTCATTTCGGATTTGCTCCTAAGTGTAGGCTTCAATGGATTTTCAAGTGACAATCTTCGTGCCCGCTATGCTACTTTGTCTTTTGTTTGTTTGCTATCAATCAGTCAGTGACACTTATAAAGCGCGCTACATACCCGTAGGGTCTCAAGGCGCTGGGGGGGGGGGGTGCCGCTACTGCTCGAACAGCCAGGTCTTCAGCTTCTTCCTGAAGGAGAGGTGGTCTTGGGTCAGGCGCAGGTCGGTCGGGAGGGAGTTCCAGGTCTTGGCGGCCAGGTAGGAGAAGGACCTTCCTCCTGTAGTCGCTCTTCGGATGCGGGGGACGGCGGCGAGGGCGTGGTTGGCTGATCGGAGGTGGCGTTTGGGAGCGTAGAAGTTGACTCGGCTGTTGAGGTAGCTCGGGCCTCGATCGTGTAGAGCTTTGTGTGCGTGGGTGAGGAGGCGGAAGGTGATTCTTTTGTTGACGGGGAGCCAGTGAAGGTCTCTCAGATGTCCGGAGATGTGGCTGGTTCGTGGGATGTCGAGGATGAGTCTGGCTGAGGCGTTCTGGATCCGCTGGAGTCTCTTCTGGAGCTTGGCGGTGGTACCGGCGTATAGGGCGTTGCCGTAGTCCAGACGGCTGGTGACGAGGGCCTGGGTGACGGTCTTCCTGGTCTCGGTGGGGATCCACCAGAAGATCTTTCGTAGCATGCGCAGGATGTTGAAGCACGACGAGGAGACGGCGTTGACTTGTCTGGTCATGGAGAGGGAGGAGTCCAGGATGAATCCCAGGTTGCGTGCGTGGTCTGTCGGTTTGGGTGCGGTGCCCAGGGCGGGTGGCCACCAGGAGTCGTCCCAGGCGGAGGGTGAAGAGCCCAGGATGAGGACCTCCGTCTTGTCTGAGTTCAGTTTCAGGCGGCTGGTCGTCATCCACTCGGCTACCTCTTTCATCCCTTCGTGCAGGTTGGCTCTGGCGGCGGCGGGGTCGTTGGTCAGGGAGAGGATCAGCTGGGTGTCGTCGGCGTAGGAGATTATGCTGAGGTTGTGTTTGCGTACGATGGCCGCGAGGGGGCTCATGTAGACGTTGAAGAGGGTGGGGCTCAGAGATGATCCTTGGGGGACGCCGCAGATGACTTCGGAGGCCTCTGACTTGTACGGTGGCAGGCGGACTCTCTGTGTTCTTCCGTCGAGGAAGGAGATGATCCATTCCAGTGCCTTCTCCTGAATTCCGACGTCGCTGAGGCGCTGCACTAGGGTGCGGTGGCAGACAGTGTCGAATGCCGCGGAGAGGTCTAGGAGGATGAGGGCCGCTGTTTCTCCATTGTCCATCAGGGCTCGGATGTCATCGGTGGCGGCGATGAGGGCGGTCTCGGTGCTGTGGTTGGCTCGGAAGCCGGACTGTGAGGGGTCGAGGGATCCGTTCGTCTCGAGGAAGGCGGCCATCTGCTTGTTGACGGTCTTCTCGATGACTTTGGCTGGAAACGGGAGGAGCGAGATGGGGCGGTAATTCTTGAGGTCGGTGGGGTCCGCTGTTGGTTTCTTGAGTATGCCCTCCGTGTAAACCTCTGTTTCATATCCAAAACAGTTTTGTCAAACTCACTATTCTCTGTACTATTTCTCCATGCCCTGACCATTTCCCCATAGGGGATAGCACTAATTTGAAAGTTGGGATGGCAGCTGGTTGCATGAAGTAAAGTGTCACAGGATGTACTCTTTCTATACATTTTATTCCAAATCCAGTCCTCAGATACATAGAGTTCTACATCTGAGAAGACAATGTGAACTGTACTGTAGTGAATTGTAAATGTGAGATTATAATCATTAGAGTTAAGATGCACAAAGACACTCCTTAGTTCTTGTATAGAGCATGTCCATTTTAGAAGACAGTCATCAATATGCCTCCCCAAATAGTGCATGTGGTCAATCCAAGGTGAGCCTTGCGGGCCCCAGAGCCGCTCTGCCTCAAAGAATCCCATAAAGAGATTGGCAAAAGACGGAGCCAATCTCAAACCCATTGCGGTCCCTAGCAGCTGTCTAAACCATTTGTCATTAAAAAGAAACTTGTTATTTCCAAGAATGAATTTCATCATGGCAAGTATCCTTTCTGTATGACCAAGGTATTTAATTGGTCTTTTGTGCAAAAAAGATCTTAATGCCTTCAATCCTAAATCATGGTGGATATTGGTCTAAAGAGAGAATACATCCATGGTCACTGGTAACATCCCCGGTACCCATGTTACATAATTTAATACATGCAAAATATGCTTAGTGTCTTGTATATATGATGGTAAGTTTGTGACATAAGGTCTAAAATTGTGATAGTCTTTCAGTGGGACCCCCTATCCCAGACACTATTGGTCTTCCTGGTGGGTTCACAGGATTTGTATGAATATTGGGGAGGGTGTATAAGCATGGAAATCATTGGCAGTCAATGAGTAGGTACAAATATTCATCATCACTAAGTAACCCTATATCACACCTTTGTTGATCTTAACTGTTAATGCCTGTATTGGCTTTCTGTCTAATTTCTCATAATATGTCTTATTATTAGGCTCTGACATTATATCGGTATCATAGTCAGTCTTGTTCATCAGAATAATGTTTCCTCCTTTGTCCACTTCTCTTATTATTAAGTCTTCATTCATCCTCAAAGTCTTCAAAGCATGTCTCTCTTGTGTCGTTAAATTGTCACACCACGGGGTCAGGATCCTGTGTCTGTTTCCATTAATGATTTTGTCAATTCTATTCCTTTGCCATTGTGATAGATGGAGTAGCCTTACCGCCAATAATTAAATCAGCCCCTAAGTGTTACTGCAAGTATGTATGTTTTTAATACCTTGAATTAAAACCCTTAAGTTCTAGCTTAAAAGCTTGTAGGATCATGGATGAAAGAGTTCTCCACCTTCTTCAAGGGACATTGACTCAGTAGCACAAAGCTTATCCCATTTTTGGCATTCTGCCTGTATGCGCACTACAGCTGACCGAGCTGATCTACTACTGGCCTGCATTATACGACAGAAAGACTCTGGATACTAATTTGGGTGCTCTGCTCCTCCACCGGCACGTTACTCTACATTGGTTCACTGACACAACATCGAAGTAAAAAATATCAACTCCTATACCACTTGGATGCTAAGGCACTTTTAGGCTTTTACTCTAATTTCCATTGAAATGAATGGGCACTCCATGACGAGTTACCCTTGTCATTAGCATCCAAGTGGTTATTAAACAGGTAAGTACAAAATTATCAACAAAAAAATATTGATGTAAAAATATATAGATATATAAAATATTGACTTTATATACATATAAAATAAAATATAGTAAATATAATTTTAACAAAATAAAATAAATGTAACATACATTTTAATAAAATATAACAAATAAACATAATTAAAAAATAAACATACACACAATAATTTATACATATATATTTACATTAAAACAATTAATAAACTGTTATTTGTAATGTATGTTAAAAAGTTTAAAATAATATAAAAAATAACAATATAAAGAAATGATTTCAAATATAAAAAACACAAATCTATAAGTAATTAAAACATTAAACTATTAAAACATATTTTAACTTACATTTCACAATACAATCAGTGCAACAGTAGGGAAACTGTTGATTAGCAAAGGAGTAAAAATAACTATTCCCACTGCAGTGAGTGCAAAAGTAAGGTAAGTGTTTGATAGCGGAGGAAATACATTTACTATTCCACCTTCAGTGAGTGCAAAAGTAGGGAAACTGTTGGATAGCGGAGGGGTAAAAATTACTATTCCCACTCTGGGGAGAGCAACAGTAGGGAAAGTGTTGGATAGTGGAGACGAAAAAAAATACTATTCCCACTCCAGTGAGTACAACAGTAGGGAAAGTGCTGGATAGCAGAGGGGTAAACATTACTATTCCCACGCCAAAGAGTGCAACAGTAGAGAAACTGTTGGATAGCTGAGGGGAAAAAATTACTATTCCAACTCCTGTGAGTGCAACAATAGGTAAAGTGTTAGATAGTCGAGGGGTAAAACTACTATTCCCTTTCAAAGAGTGAAACAGTAGGGAAAGTGTTGGATAGCAGAGGGGTAAAAATTACTATACCCACTCCAGTGAGTGCAACAGTAGGATAATTGTTGCTGGATAGCAGAGGGATAAAAATGACTATTCCCACTCCAGTGAGTGCAACAGTAGGGAAAGCGCTGGACAGCAGAGGGGTAAAGATTTGTATTCCCACTCCAGTGAGTGCAACAGCAGAGAAAGCGTTGGATAGTGATGGGGTAAACATTACTATTCTCACTCCAGTGAGTGCAACAGTACAGAAAGTGTTGGATAGCGGTGGGGTACAAATTACTATTCCCACTCCAGTGAGTGAAATAGTAGGGAAAGTGCTGGATAGAGGAGAGGTTAAAATTACTATTCCCCCTCCAATGAGTGCAGCATTAGGGAAAGGGTTGTATAGCGAAGGGGTAAACATTAATATTCCAACTCCAGTGAGTGCAACAGTAGAGAAAGTGTTGGATAGCGGAGGGGTAAAAATTACTATCCCAATCCAGTTAGTGCAACATTAGGGAAAGTGTTGGATAGCGGAGAGACAAAAACTACTATTCACACTCAAACAGGTCAAACTAAAAATAAGAAATATTACAAATATTAAAACACCATAATAATAAATAAACAATATTAAACAAATGAAAAATCAAATATATTAAATATATAAAAAGAAAACCTTATTATATTAATTACATATAACTAAAAACCTACAAATAATAATTACAATAACATAATAAATACATTTATGAAAATAATTATTTTAAACTAGAAAATATTTACAAGCAAAAAATGTATTAATACATAAATGTATTTATTTTATTTCCTACCCTATACCACGACACCCATAACAAAACACTTTTAATTACATTTACTTCCATAGGTAATATCATTAATAATCAATTAAAAAATATTATTAATGAAAAAACTAATCAACATTAATTGACTACACACACTTTAAAACTATAATATCCACATCACACACCTAAATTAAACTAAAAATAAATATTACTCAATTAAAACTGTTTTCAATTACGAACTATTAACAACTAATAATAAAGTAATTAATGTATTTAATACCTGCCCTTTATCCCTTTAAAAGTAAAAACAACACACAAAAAAGTAAACAATTATCCAAATTAAATATCAAATAATTATCATTAACAGTTATATATTCATTAATTAAATACAAATTAACTCACACTCTTTGCTGCGATAAACACCACAACACACACCTAAAATTAATTACCAATTAATCAATTAAAATGAATATCCAATTATTAATTGATCAATTAAAAATAAATTACTTCCCACCCTTCGCACCTATAAACACCACACACCTAACACACACCTAAAATGAATTACACAATTACATAAATAATTACCAATTAATTATTTAAATTTGATTAACAACCATTTATTCATTAATAAACTAAAATTCAATTACTTCCGACAATTTACAGCTATAATCACCACAACAAACACCTACAAATAATTACACCGTTACCATAATTAGTTACCAATTAATTAATTAAAGATAGTAAACAACCAATTATTAATGAATTAATAATTTTTATTTTTTTTATTTAGGGAGTTTTGTAAAGCGCATGGTGACGCAACAACGGCGTGTCCCCGCGCTAAGGAGCTACTTTCATTACTGGACCCTACAGAAACGGCGCATCAACTAAGCAAATAGAGCAGTTTTGAGCTTAGCTCTAAAGATTGATTCAGATGGCTCAAGTCGAAGCGCCGTAGGCAGCTTGTTCCATCTAGCGGCTGCAAGGCATCTGAAAGATCTTCCCCCCATCCGCCACTATGACATCTCAATTAAACAAATGTTAATGAATAAAAAATAATCAGTACATTTAATATGATCAAATTACTTCCCACCTTATTCCCCTATAAACCCACAACTCGCTACAAACATAAAAAACAAAATTCAAATAAAAAAAATTAATAACAACTACAAATGTAACACATATATTACAAATACAAAAAATTATTATACAAAAACACGCACACATTTAAAATATAGACTAAAATACATAAGATTAATAAAAAAAGTTATTTTTACCATCTTTAAAATTGCAAACGATATTAAACACTTCAATATTACTTACCTAAAGTTGATATTCTTGATCACAATATTTTGTTGTCGATATTTCTGAACCCCAATATTTTGTACTCAATATTCTGTCTCTGCACCCTCTTCATGCAAAAGGAGATATATGCTGAGCTCACACAACACTATCGAGAGTTGTATTAATCGTCAGCTGAGGCCACCCCAGACGAGATTTGCTCTTTCCTATCTACACTAGAGCTACCACTCCTCAACCCCTGAACAATGAGTGAAGTTGGATGAGCCGATCATTCAAGTAGAAATTCTGTCCAGTACCCGGGCACTCGCTACTGGGAAGACTTTGGGCCCGATGGGCTGCCCACTGAATTTTATACGTCTTATGCTACTTTGCCCGCACCGCAGGCGAAAATTCTTTATAAAGAAGCATTATCGACTTAGACCCTCTGGGAATCCCAATGTAAGGCCCTACCTTCCTAAACCTGATAGGGATCCGACGGAACTGTGGTTCTGCAGACCGATTGTACTAGTCAACACAGATTACAAAATCCTGGCGAGGATTCTGGTGGCCCACCTTGTTCCTTTAGTTCTGACTCTGGTACACCCGGATCAAAACAGATTTGTGCCCTCACGTAATACCTCCCTAAATCTCCGGCGCTTTTTCCGAAATCAGGCATATGAAGCACATTCCTGATTTCGGGCAGGATGCCGAGTGTTGGACCTTGAGAAAGCCTTTGATTCACAGGAATGGCCAGTCTTATTCACAACACTACATCAAATATGGTCATGAGCACATTTCATACAACTGGTAAAATTGCTATACACACAGCCCCTCATTAAGGTAAGGACTGGCCCGCTATTATCTGAATCAAAACCGATTGTTACCGTCCTGGACGATGCATAATATTCACCACCTATTTCATCCAATCACTAAAACTACTGCACCAGGATCCCTATTACCAGCTGTTGTACACTGCTGCTACTGACGGAGCCTATACCTCATGTGACAGGTGATCCCGTACACACCTGGGTTGTCCCTTGTAGGCTCACCCAGACATAGTGCCATCACATCTGGGGTGGAGCTCATAACCTGGCATGCAGCTGGCTGCATACATTGGGCAACATTTACAGTGATGGTGTCTTGCTGTCCTATGAGGACGTGGCAGGGGGCACAGACATGCCCCAGGGCAATTTCTACTACATAATTCATTACTAGCCACGCTGACATGAGCATGGAGTTACCTGGCAACTGAACCACAACCAAACTTAGTAGTACAGTAAATACAGGTCATGGGGGAGGGTAGTCACATTGTACACTGGTTAACTGCATGGGTATAGACACATATGATTCCTCCACTCACACGCTTACAAGCCAAATGGGAGGAAGACCATAATCATAATTGAACAGATGGGGAATGGACATCGATCTTGTCAGGACCCACACATATCCCACGAGATGTCAAATTCCGTCTCATACAATCTTATATCATACACAGAGCATACCTAACACCTGCCAGAATAAATCAATATTTTCAACGGACTGATGCTGCCTGCCCCCAGCGTGCGATGGCTCGGGCAGATCTGCTGCACATGCTAGGGCACTTTCCCTGCTTCACATACCAACTGGCAGGATATCACATCTCGATAATACTCCTGCACGGAATGTGCAGCCTTACAAACATGGAAGGTGCCCATATTGAGACTGTTTCCCAGGCCCAAGAGACACAGGGTTACCTCCGGATTCCTCAACCTGAGTTTTATAACTGCTTAATGGCTCATTACCCGCTGGTGGAAGAGCTCAGGCCCTCCCCCAATTAAGTCCTGGATACAATCACTGCTTGAGTGGGCACAGCCAGAGTACAGCACTACAGAGTGAGGATACCTTAGGGCTGCAGCACAAAGCTGGGAAGCAATACTAATGGATTTCCAAGTGTCGACACAGGCACATGAGGAGGACACACATGACTGAGGCAAGGGCAGCCGGTTAGGGGGTGCGAATACAGCCCAACTATTGCAAAGGGGTTGAAAATTGTGTCAATGTGTTACTAATGGTGGATGTATGGGTGGGCTGCACCAATCGGACATCTATGGTTAAATAAGTGCATCAACTTTGCTGACTGTGGGTGGAGGGAATGACAAAATTGCAAACCATTAAGTCGGTAGACTCAAGTTGGTCACACTAGTGTACGTTGAAGTTTTTTTTTTTCTGAACACATATTCAAGAATTTTGCAATTTACATTAGGCCAAGCTGTTGTTATTGGTGCCTGTACAATACATATATAAAATACCGTAATGACCTGGGTGATGCAAGGACAATTACCTTGGGTAACCCCAGCTCCATATTGAAACTATCATGTGTTGCATACCACATAGAAGATGTACACATTTTGTAATCCAAAGCAGATGATTAATTGCCTACTGTACTGCCATGTGAGCTGTTAATGTAAGAGATAACCACAAAAATGCAAAAAAGAGATTAAAAAACCCAAAAATGTAGTCTCAGTGAAGCTGTCTACGATTGTCGAAAAAAACTCAGAGTGGAAGAGGCCGGATTACAGGCTGAGAAGGTCATCGTCGATAAGGAGCTGGTCAATGTCAAGCGAAGAGAAGATTTTTACATTTGGACTTAGACAACTTTTATAGAAGTTGAAACTCTACAGTGTGATGAAGCTGCAGGTAGTAGACAAAGAGGGCTCCATGAGTCGGGATACTGTTTCTGCAAGATCTCTCTGAACTGAATTTGCTGCTGCAGGGAAGGACCTAGTAAATATTACTGAAACATTTGCTTTGTCCTTGTTTCACCTTGCTTGAGGCGGAGAAAATGCAAAAGCTTTTTAAATCTGTGCCTGAGTCTTTTTTAATATTTGAATTTGGGGCTGATAGCTCAATAATTTTAATGGCGATGTAAATTATTAGATGTAAGAACAGTGGCGGCTGCTCGATATCTGAAATGGTGCTGCAGCAGGGGTGGGGAATACAAAAATAAGCACAGACACACAGACAAAAAAAGAAATACAAAATATCAAACTTTACTTATCTACAGCTGCAGTCACCGCATTGCTTCTCTCCTGATCCTCGACTCCAGGGCTGATGCACACTGTGCAGGTTCCCAGATGCCAATCCTGACACTGCTCTCATTCTGGGGATAATATTATCAGCATTAAAGAAGTGCTATGGTTGGTCTGAGAGGTCTGGTTTGCCACTCAGACAGTGCCTGGGAGCATGTGGCTTTTCTCCACCCAGCTGTACAACACATAAATGCTAAATATGCATGAGAGGTTGGCCTCATAAGCACTTAGTAGTTCCCATCACCCCTCCTTCCCACTGTCATCATAGATTGCATGCCCTATGACACGGCTCACTGGCAGCCTGCAGGTAAGAAGAAACCTAAAATGATCATAACATTGGTTTATTATCCTTTTATTTTTCTTGTGTTGAAATCTGCTGCAACCTAGTAGGATGGCACTACTCTGCTATATTGGAGGAGCTGCCTCTGTGTAAGAATCAATATGCACCCTGTGCATTTTACACAATGTTATTATTTTGTTCTGTGCACCACACAATTTTTGTATCTATCATTTTGATGCTTTCTGTTTTTATTTTTTATTTTTATTCATTTTGAAAATATGTTAGTAATATGGTTAGTTCATAATCAAGCATCGGAATACAAATAACTTTCCTCAAGGTGGGAATAATGGACACTGTACTGCCCAAAGGAAGACAAATGAATACCTTTGGTCGTGATTTGAGAGGTTTAAAATACAGTCTTTCTTCATATTCAGTAACAAAAGAAACTGTTTCTGGTATAATCCTGTGTCCTGCTAGCCAGTTTGAACCTTATTCACGAAGGTGTGATGTTGTGCATAAATAATGATGCTGCTTCTAACAGGATTCATCTGATAATACTGTTACTCAGAGCGACTTTAATTAACTGTGCAGGAATATGTGAGCTAAAACAGTCCAAGACTGGGCAGAGATTCCACACGTGTTTGAGACATTTTACAGCTGCAGAACAACGATAAGAGGATTCATCGTGCCATACCTTTGAAGTCCAAGTCATTTTTCCTCATCCAAGAAAGTACACGGTTAGCACTTGGACAGCAGATGTTCCTTCTGAAGGCTTCTTTTCTTTCTAACAGTTTCAATAGTTTTTAGTACCAACATTTCTTAAGTTCTTTGTATTTTGTGTTGTTGAATGCAAGGGCATCTATCTAAAGACGAACACAAGAAGAAAGAAAACCTCAAATGAGTAGGAATGAATAATTCATTGGAAGTATCAAAGAAATTTTAATTAGGGATGCTTTCAGCTCAGACAAATGAAAATCATGAGGAAATAAACAGCCCTGTTTCTGAAAAAACCTGCAAGGTTTTGAGTGGCACATTTGAAACAAGCTAAAGAATAAGTCGTCCACACTGTGAAAGCATTCAGGCTTTAGTTTCCATGATCTTATAGCCAAATACCTGTAGACACTGTTGCGACAGGCAGAAGGGATGAACTAAACATCTGAGAAATTACAGAATAATGAATATCTGCAACAATATGGTCACGTTCAGAGCTTGGAAAAATTGAAAAGCTAGAAGGAAGGGTGCAAGTGAAGAGGTTCTATCCGTAACTCTTTCATGGGACTCTTTTTAAGAAAAATATATATTACCCCCAGGTCCCTCCTGTCCTCGTCCCATTCCTAACATTGTGGAGTTGACCATGTCCGCAACAGAAAAAACTAACAGGAGCATGCTGGGATACATAACCCACTCCCTCCTACTGGGACTACATAAGTACCAGCCCAGCAAGCAGCCTCTTCTTTTTTTCTGTCTTCCGACAGGATGGGACATATTTGCTGACTTACCTGATGGTTTCCTGTTCTGAGTTCTCCTGGCCTGCCGGGCTTGCTGGGAGTCACGTTGATGGGTGCCCGGCCCTTTGCAGCGGGGCACCGTTCCTCCCGTTTTTTTCCAGGTTACAGTGCACCTTTTCCTATGGCTTAGCCAGACTGGAAGATGCGCAGACCTGTTTGGCAGGTCCAGGTGCTGCGCTTGGCGGTGCTCCTGGGCTCCCTGCCTGGCATTTGGAGTCTCGCTGGCCTTCTTTCCTCCCTGATGCCCCTGATGTTCATGGTGTCGGTGCAGGGGCAGGCCTTGATGGGGCCTTGGTGGCCGGTTGATTCAGTCCTCTCCTCCGCCCGGTGCTGGTGCCTGGAGGGCGCCTGCGCTGGTTCTTGGGGGCAGGGTGCTTGTGGTGCGCTCTTCCTGCAGCTGTGGTGAGTACCGCGTAGCAGTTCCACTTTTCTTTGCCTCGTTTCTTCCCTGGGTTTGTTGCTGGTGCCCTGGGACCCGGCGTCCTCGGGTCTCACCCTGTGCTGGTTGATTCCTGTTGGGGCATTTCTGTGCTGGCTTCTGGCGCTCCCTGTCCGTGCGTGCTGGGTTGGAGCTTTGCGTAGCTTTCTGCACTGTGTCTCTGCCTTGTTTCCCGGTGCTGCAGGGGGGGGTCCTTTGGGGGCTTTTTCCACAGGCTGTGAGTTCCCGGGCCTCCTGGCATTCCGCCTGCTCGGCGCTTGTTGTTGGATGGCATCTGGGCGGAGGTTGGGGGATGGTCTCTGTGTGGTGGTGTTGGCCTTTCCCACTGGTAAGTACCACATAAAGGTTTCTTTCTTCTCTGTGCAGAGCTTTGCTGCTGAGCTGGCCTGCGGCCTAGGCACCCTGTTTACTCCTGCTGGGGGTGTACCGGGGTTGGACGGGTGCTGTGGGCTTCCGGCCGTACCCCTGTGCACGCATCTGCTCTCGTGGGCTTTTCATTTTTGGGCTTGGTCCGGCCTGGTTTGTCCTGCCGTCCTGCCCTGCGTGCTTCTGTTCTCCCTGGTCGGGCCTGGTTGGTGCCTGGTTGGGTGTCCACCTTGGTTTGCCTGTTGCTCAGCCATTCTCTTCCTTCGGGTGCCTGCTGCCTGCCCACCCTTTTGGTTCCTGCCCATTTTTGTGGGTTCGGGCCTGGTGCATGCCTGTCTGGGTGCCTGCCTGCGGCTCCCCGTGCTGGGCGCTCCTTGCGTCCTGCCGGGGTTGTTTGCTTTGCCCGTGCTCAGGGTGCCTTGTTTCTTCCTGCCCCCCTGTGCCTGTCTGGTGCTCTGGGCTTCACAGTGTATGTTTTCATGGCCTGCTGCCTTTCCTCCCTGCTGGTGCCTGGTTGTGTCTACTCTCGGTTCCTTGTGTGGGTTCGGTCCTATTTGGCTGCCTGCCTGGGGCTCCTGGTTGCTGTGCGCTCCTTGGGTTGTTCCGGGGTTGTTTGCTTGGCCCCTGCTCAGCTGTGGCTGGGTCGCTTCTTGCGTCTTGCATCGGGACCCTTGGGGTTTCTGCTCTCCCTGTTTCTTGGGTTCTGTTGTTTTCCGGGGGGGGGGGGGGTGTTGTGCCCCCTCTGTCCTGGTGGGCCCTTGGCCTTGGTTGGCTGTTGGCCCCGGGGCTGTGCTAGTGGGGCCCCTGGTGGGCTTTCTGGCTGGTGTTGCTGCTTGCCTCTTGCCTGGTGCTGTGTTGTGTTGCACTTGGTTGGCTGGTGGGGTTTGCTTTCCTGTTGTGATTTCCTTTTCCCCTCTTGTGTTTCTTTTTGTGGCTTGGTGCGCATTGGGGTCCTTTGCCTCTCGGATGCCGCTTCCTTTGCTGCCTGTGGTGCCTGGTGTTGTGGGTCTTCCTTGGCTTCTGCCTGGGTGGCTCCTTGGTTTCTTGAGTACGCTGCTCCTGTGCCCCACCCTGTCTGCAGGTTTGGCCTCCCCTGTGCCCTTTTCCCTGCTTTGTAGGTGCCGGTCTTGGTGTCCTCCTCGCCGTGCCTGCTCTTTGTCTTGGCTGGTGGGTTTGTTGGTGGGGCTGCTGGTTGTGGGTCTAATGTTGGCCTCACCTGGTGTGGGCCAAGTTGCTGCTTCCTCGCTCCTCTTTGTCGGCCTTGTGCTTGGCTTTGCCTCGGCTCTGGGACGTGGCCTTCCCCTTGTGGGCCTGTCCTTGGGCTTGATCGTTTTTTCCCGCTCCTGTGCGGGATGCTTTCGGCCTGTGGTGTCTCAGGCCTTTGCTGGCTCTGCGGGGTTTGTTCTTCCCTGTTTGGGTCTGTTTCCGCGCCCCATGGGTTGTGTGCCTTTGGTTTTTCGGGGCTCCTCTCCTTTGGTTTGGTGGTGCCTGGGGCGTTCCGGGGTGCTGTTGGGGCCTGGGATATGCCTCTGATGGGTTTTGCCCCTGAAGTGCCTGTTTTGGCCTTCCATTTGTTTGTGTCTTGTGGGTTGCTGGTGCCTTCTCGCCTTGGGTGTGTTGTAGTGTAGTTCCTATCTTCCCAATAGGCTCTGCGCATTGGAATAATACCTACAGCAGTAAAGGCCTAGGCCAGACGTTAACTAGGTCTACTACTGTCGATACTAGACTTAAGTTTTGGGTTTGCCAGCGTAGCTCAGAGTTCGCTAGAAACTTTCTCGAATGTTCAAGGAGGAATGAACTTCCCTGATTAGACAAGAAGGGATTTAGTTTCTGACAACCATAGAACATGACAACTTTGCTCTCCCCTAATCAAGAGTCAATCTCGAGAGTCGTGTGAGCACAAGGCAATTATTTTACTCAGTCAGTACGTGCATTCTTAGTCTCATCAGATTGTAGAGAAAAGGAAGAGACGGGCGTGTTCAATAAAAAGGTGTTATTTATTGATCAGTCTCTTTTCTCGTACAAGAGAAATGGATCGATATTATTGCAATACTTATAGTTAAGTAAAGTGCATACATTAAAAGCAATAGTATAAAATAATACTGTAAAAACATTGATATGGTTTCTGAGCCATATGATGTTTAAAATGATTAAAATATATTTACATACACATATACATTTGACTAAACGTACTCAACTGGTGTTTCTAAATACGCCTACCCCGTGTACCTGACCTAAGTCTAATGCGTGGGCGGGAATAGAAAGTTACAGTTTAAGTTAAGTTTGTTTTTGCCAAGTGAATAACTAAAGAATTCTCTGTGAGGGGTTATTCAGTTCTGTACCTGGAATTTAGGATGAATGAGGAATGGTATCTCTTTCTCTGCTCTCGATATTCCAGGCTGCCTGCAAGGGCTGCCCAGAAGCGCCGGTGCTGGGTCTCTCGGCTTGAGATAGCAGCGCGTCTCTCAGCGCGTCAGGTAGGCGGGGCTGCTGCCAGCGGGGTCTGCTTCTGCTCTCGGCTTCGGCAAGTATGGCTGCTCCGTCTCGTCACCACGCGTGTGTTTGCATAGGGCAAGATCGGCAATATTTATACCTTAAAGGTGCCGAGATTGACGTAAGGATGGACATAGATACGTCAATAAAGATGTCATACGACTTGCTCGTTAGCACATTCTTTTACTGAAGTTCTCTGTGAAATCAAAACAATGGCCGCACGGATTTTCCAGGTTGTCATAGGTTTGATTTGTTATGAGAACGTCGTATGCCTTATCAGGGGCTGGAGGAATGTCGCTTGTCTAATTAGATCTCAAGCGTTATGACCTAATCAGATAACACGTTCCTGTGCCGTAGTGTGACTGCGTCAGATAACGGTATCTGCATCATGGGGGCTTTTCTTGCCTCATGGGCTGACTGTTAGTTAACTTGATAGTTAGTTTAACCAGAATAGGGTCAGGAATAGGGGGATCGATTCAGAACCTATAGGAATACATGACACCCACTCCACGCTAACTATGGTCATATTTACTAATCTATGCATAGTATAACATAGTACAACATACTATAGAGTATAGTGTATGCCTTACCACCCCAAAATACATTAATGCATTTTGAAATTTTCAAATATACTGAAAAATTGCAGTCATATATATTGTATGCACTTAAGCTATGAATTAAACGCTAAAGTAAACACGCATTGGTATGCATTCTTGCTTATTTGGTATATGAGAAATACACATGAAATGGCTCTTAACATAGCTATACAGAAAGGAAGTGCGAGACCATTTCATCACATAATTAAATATTCGTGAACATCCCAGCGGGCAACTAAAGTTTATAAAGTATCTAAAAATAGAAATCTTAGTTCTCTAGGAATAGTTTCTTACTTTAAGCAGAAGATAAGTGTCCCGAAAATTTTGTAAAAAATAATTTGGGGCTGCTAAAAAATTGTTGTCCGTGAACTGGTGGGAAAAATTGTTCATGTGACTTTATTTTTAAAGTTGAAGGCCGAATTCAGGGAACGCCGTGTGCGAGCTTGCTCAAAAGTCTCTATTTCTGTTCTGGAGAGAACATCATATCATTAAGGCTTTCGAAAAAACTGTCAACAGCTTCATGGGAAAGTTCCACTAAGTCGGAAATAGGTGTAACCATGCATTCGTGCGCATGATTGTCTCCATTGACATTCTGATTCGCATTGCTGACAGAAGGTCGTACCTGTTCAATGCTGCTTTCATCTCGAACTTCACTACTCTTCAATCGTAGTGGTGAAGATTCCACGAATGCCGTCATCAGGATTGGCAGCCTTTGAGGGCAGCACAAAGCGTGAACCTTGGTAGGAACCAACAATGTATCTGCATCCACTGGCGCATCCGATTGTAGCGCCAGACAGGTGTCTAACACGCATTCTTCTCCGCATAGCAGACATCTCAATACAGGTAAAACACATCTTTGCCACATTGGTCGAAATGATAGAAACCAAGTCATGTTTAGGTCTCTAAGCCGGGAGAGTCCCAGGATTTTTGATATCCGGTCCCGGTATCCAATGGCTAGGATTGTATCTTCCATTGTCGCGAGAGTTTGATCTGTGACATGGGTTGCCATAACGAAAAATAAGGACTAAGAATAGGATTCCTGCAATTAGTCCCAGGATCAGGGGAAGTCCGCCAAAAATCGAATGGACGAAATCTGGAAAAATACCCAGTATGGCTTTGAATGGTGTTAATGCCATCGAAAATACTGTCTTAAATACCTTTGAGACCCCAGTGGTATCAGAAATATTTAAGATTTCGCTCAGGATTTCCGCGAAATGTACGGGGGAATTAGTCGATAATAATGTATGTATCTCTGCAGTCGTCCTTGCGACTTGTAGATCATACGTTTCTTTTGATGACGTGAGCCTTGTAGGCGTCTGAAGAAGCACTGTTTTCATTCTGCTTAAAGTATCTATTCGAATAGAAGTAATTTTCAAACTGGGCCATGCCCTTGCCTCCCTGTCTGGAAAGGAGCTGGGGAACAAAGAACGTCCACAGCACTTGACTTCGCTGTCGTAGTGACTAGATAAGGAGTCCCGGGCATAAGACTACAAGATCTGCGGTCTACAATAAGAATGTAACTCCCATTATAGAGTCTTTGAAAGAATGGTTCTATTTCAGTTGCAGGTGCGCCTTGCTGGTGACATGAAAGGTTGTATGAATTCCCTTCACAGGCTCCATGCAAACTAATTCCGTTACACAGAAGCGTGCCGCTTAGTGACATAGCACAATTGTTGCCACTAAGAAACACTTTCTGTCCTTTATTACTGACACATGCATGTGAATAGGGCAGGTTCCAAGTTGTTTTAAGGTACCCCTTTCCCAATTTCTCGTACATGCCAGCCTGAATATATTTTTGGCAGTATTGAAACCTGAAGGTTGAGATTGGAATATTTATGATTCCGTGGATTATCCATTCACTGACAGGTCGTTCTGACATTGTCATTGGTAATCTTTATAGTTTTTCAATGCTCAAGATTGTATAATCAGCACCCTTTTGCGCCATACCAATTTGTCTATCAGTAAGGTTAAAGATTTGGAATAGTGACGTTGTGTTGATTAAACGCCAAGGCACATAGCCTGAACGCAGATTTTGTAACGTCCAGCCAAGCTGTACAATAGAACGCAATTGTGACTGACCATGTTGTAATAACAGTAAGTCTTGCGATAATATGTCGATTGCTGAAGACACAATGCTGTCCAAAGAAAAAATTCTGGAGGACAGAGTCATTAACCCATTGTCCACTACAGAAAGTGATTTTTCCAAATTAATACGGTCAATTTCCCGTATTCTCTCTGCTGTTTCAATTTGAGTAACCTTCCATTCCTCATTGTATGCTGCATATACAGAGGCTGCTATGAAACGCTTTTGACGCTGTTTGCGTGGTCCCATTATGAAATCACGCAAGTCAGCACCATCAGTAAGTAAAGTTAGGTGTTGCTTAATTTCAGGCAGTGTGGAAGTTTGTAGCCACTGAAGGCATAATTTGCCCACACTGTAGGTTGTTATTATCCCTGGGTGATGTCTTTGGGGATATCTAGGGTCTGGCCTGGTCATTTTGAAACCCTGTGTTTTGTTCAGGAATCTATCTTTACAGTTATTTGTATCTGTGGGCCAGATCAACCATTGTTTCCAATCAGGATGTGTTCTGTTTTGGTTTAATATATGGTTTACGTCTATCTCTTCATCTGTATCAGAGTTATTGCTAAACATTGTTGGCTTTGGAATAGACGGTTTATTTAAATCTTTGATTTTGGCTAAGCCAAGACAGGTGGTTTGTTGAACAGTGTCATTTAAAAATATCATTTGTTCTGGGATCATGCAGGCTCTTAACAAAGCTTCTAAACCCTGTACTTGCCAATCTTTTGTACCCCAAACACTTTTCAAATCAACATTTTTGTCCCAATAATCAAATCCAAAAGTATTCATTTTTTCGAAGAATGAATGTGAATATATCAATTTTGTGTTGGTTATCATGGTTTTCATCCCTGTCTTGTTTGACAATTTAAAATAAAATGTTTCAGCATTACTTGTGTTAAAACCTGAAAAATATGAATATTTGTCGTAAACGGTTCTTGAGCTTCCTTTTGGAGGTGTAGCACAATGTTCCCATTGATTGTAATTCAAAACATTTCTAGGTTGTGCAGATTTATGTAAAAAATGGTTACCATAGTGGTTATAGCAATACATACTGTCATAATTTGTAGAACCTTGCAAATAATCATGTTTTGTAAATTTAGCAGACATTACTAAGTCAGACATCATGTTATTAATGTTTTCGAAGTCCCAATCATCAGCAAATGAGTTTGGTTTTGCAAAGTCACTCAAGGAGATCTTGATTTGGTGTGGGTATTTCAGGATCTCGACCGGACCATAAATTTCATAGTCAGTGTTGTCCCAGGCTACCCCACCAGGTATCGGATTGGCTGTGAAGTTGGCTGAAGAAAGTTCGCTTTTCTCGACGTGTGAAGATGTGTGTGGTTTGAGGACCAAGTTGATGTTCTGACTTGCTGTGTCCATTTTAGCATATTTTCCCTCAATGAAGCGTCCCAAAGTAAATACCATGATGAGCCAAAGTATGAGGATAAATGCACCAAAACCCACCCAAAATTCAATCCATGGAGAAATCAGATATGTTTCTTTCAGTTGGTTCAAAAGTTCCTTAGCTTTGTCTTTAAAGGATTTTGATGATGGCTGTGTCTTTGATTCACTGAAGCCTTCAGAGGAATCATCGAAGTTGATGAAGTACCCGGATGCAGTTCTGTCAATTGTTCCAATTGCTTCAGGATTTTTGTTTCTTGCATTGTCACTTGGTACTTCATTGTAGATTGGTGTGTCTCTGCTAAATGTTTTTATTTGGGTTGTCAGAGGTCTGAGTTCTATTGCATTGTTGCATAGTCCTTGTTGTTCTTCTGTAGGCGTTTCGAATGTGATGAGCCTCTTTGTTAGGACCTCTGTACCGGTAGCAAACCTTGGTGTTCTGCTACTTATTGGGAGTCCACTTGGCCTACTGTTTGTTATCGGCCACATGTTGTGGTTTTACCAGGTCGATGGATACAACTCGGTTCTCCTTTTTACCAGCAAGTGGCGGTAGTACAACTGATCTTGTCCCGTTGACAGACAAGACAGGAACTGCTTTTCTGTAAGAAGGCCCAAATTCCTTCTTTACCGCGATCTTCTCCCTGACTAGATCCCCGACTTTTGGAATCCAGACAGGTCTTGCTGGGACAGGTGGTGATTCTTCAGTGGTTGTTGGCTGTTGTTTCAACTGTATGTTGCTCAGGTCTTTTCTTGTTTTGTTTAAGTCCTGCAAAATAGCCAAACGGTCTTTGACATCAAAGCTTTTTTCTTTAACCACTGAAGTCTGACTGTCGAGGTCAGAGATAATCATTCTAGTTCCAAATAATAATTCGTACGGACTGAATCCCTTCAGAGAATTTCTTGGCAAGTTATTTAGACTACGTTGGACACTTATTAGATGTTTGACCCACCCAGCTCCCGAACCTAATATCCTTTCTATTATAGATTGCTTTCTGCCTTGGTTTTTTCTTTACACCATCCCGTACCCTCAGGAAGGAAGTGAGAAGATTCCCGCTGGACTGTGCTCATTCGGCCATGTTTCCCCCCAGGCTGGTGGGCTTGAGTGAAAACAATGGTCGAACGTAGCATGCTCTTAGCGTATATGCCATTTAGACTCGCAAATCTTTGTATAACAGTCCGGACGTCAGCCGAGTGCTGGTGATCTACATTATAAGTGGAAACTAGCCTGTATATGTTAATCGCAAGCCCTGCTTTATATTTGTCATATTATCTGCCTTGATACGACGAGGTATTAAACTGTTTCTCTCCCCACTGCGATCTCTGTTGCAGTTTGGGCAGTTTTTTACAAACATGGTGTAATGCAGGCTCATGCCTGGCCACCAGTACCGTGATTGTAATTCTTCCAGAGAATCTTTCAGTTTGAGGTGTCTGAGACCCTCGCCCATGTGTGCGTCTGCGATTAACAAGTTTCTCCTGTCCATGTTTGGAATCACTCTATCCCCCACTCCAGGGATTCGAGCAAAAGGGACGGAGTTTGCATCGATTATGTATGTATAATTGAGTGGATAGTTGATCGGTAACGCTGAGCAGTCGCCTTTTGATGACGTTTTCACCGCCAGCACTGTTTCACCGTCAATGTATTTTAATGTACGCTTTTTTCGATCTACGGGAGCCGATTTAGTGGCTGCCGCTGCGGCTGTTTCAGCCAATGAATTCCCTACAACGTGAACGCCATCACGCTGATGACTCAGTGAGTGTGTCACGTGAGTCCTTGGTAGTTCTATTTGTAAAAGAGCTATTTGTTCCCAGAGCAGTTTCTGCTTTATTGGTGCATCTGTGTCATCTTTGTAACCGTTCTGAATCCATGTCTGCAAATCCTTGTTATATGATTTGACGCAGTAATATGAATCTGACACTATAAGTGTCGGGAATTCGCGATCCGCATTTTCTAGCGCCATTTTCAATGCTATTATTTCAGTTTGTAGTTCTGAATTAGTTTCTACTGAGTGTGATTTTGTTAATAGAGGTCTTAGTTTACCTCCGCGCCACACTTCTTTTGTAATCTCACATGTGGGGTTGTATGCATGTTCTCCCCAAACGGAGGGTTGAGCATGTCCGTCTGTATAGATTACACAGGCGTAATGTCGTAGAGGCAGAATGTCGATTGGCAGAGGATACGTCTTTTCATATTTTAGATTTTTTAATTCTTCTAGTTCTATTAGAAAATTGTCAACCAGGCTATACTTGATAATTCATATCCTACGTATAAGACCGTTAAATGGGCAATTCTGGATTTTTTAAAGTTGAATTTGTAGCCCTCTGCTGCGAACCCAAGTATTATGGTGTTCACTCTTTTCAAGTGAGTATCCAAGTCATCATCTGTTAAGTAAATGTCATCGACATAAGATAATGCTTCTTCATAATATAGATGTAGTAATTCTGTTACTCTCGCTGAGAATACCCCCGGGCTGTTCTTGTACCCCTGGGCTAACTGACAGAATTGCTTTTGAGTGCCATTTACTGAGAATGCAGTTAAATATCTGCTATCTGGTGCTATGTTTTGACAAAAGAATCCATTGGAGATGTCCAAGGTTGTTTTGTATTTTTTGCGCACTATGTTATTCATTAGTGCAGCACTGTGTGAGTTTTGCACTGCAAAGGTTTTGCAACATGTGTTAAGGTGTCGGTAATCCAAAACTAGACGATATGAATTGTCTGGTTTGGAGACCGGAAACAAAGGATTGTTCATTTGTGAGGTGCAAGTTTCAATCACCCCCTGGTATTCTAGCTGATCTAGTATTTCATTTACCTGTTTTTTAGCTTCTTGCTTAATTGGGTACTGCCTTTGTGCAGTAGGTTGTGATTTTAACTGGATTTTGTGAGGAGGAGAATCCTCATCCCATCCTACATGATTTTTATATAAAGCAGGTGCTAAGGCCACTGCCCACTTTCTAGCAAGTGTGTATTTTTTATGAATCGGGATTTGATTCGAGAAGGCAGGCATAATTACTTCTTCACCATGAGGGCACTCCCTGACAAACTCTGGTGGCCAGTCTTTTTCAGCTAGAAGGATGTCATAACCCTTGGAGAGGTTATCCCAAAATAGTCCCCTTATTTTCCTAGTCTTATCTCCCTCTATACGTAATGTTATCTCGTATATCTTGTGGGGTTTGCTAACTCTGGTGTCTGCAGTTTCCACTTGAAGATATTCATTCGTGTCCACTGTCTCCAGATGACTCATAAGGACTTTGCAAGCTATGCTCACCTCTGCTGCGCTGTCTAGCATTGTCTGAGCCCACTCTCCGTTTTTCAGTTGTGTCCTCAGTATTCTCGGCATTGTTAACTACCTTGATACTGGCTACCTTCTTTTTTGGAAATTGTAATTTCTTTTTTAGCTGAGCAGGTTCCTTGTCTTTGGACTTGGCGTGCTCTTCTCTTTGTTCTGATCGTCCTCTTCTTTCCGATTTCTGCGAGGAAGTCTGAAAAGATTGAGAGGGACGTGTATCAATGTCTTGATATCTATCAGGTTTTTTAATATTATCCCTATTTCTAAGATTATATCTATTCCCAGAGGGGTCACTCTGCGGTGACCTCTGTCTTCGGTTTGGAGATTTTTCTCTTCGCCTAGGAGACCTTCCTCGGGACTGGAATTTCTTTTCTTTAGGATTGGATTGTTTGTTTCCATCCCAGTTCTTTTTTGGTGAATTATTATTAAAAAATATTTTTTCTGGACTTTCAGTCAGTTGCGGTTTTACTGGTATTCCACCTAAACTATCTCTACCTAGTTCCTCATAGGATTTTTCTATGATTCTGGCAATTTCAGCTGGTTGGTCTGCTATATCTGTCTCTTTTAACCTCTGGCGGATCGCCACGTTTGCTGCTTCACCTTTTATGTTGGCTAGTAATATAGCCGAGACCTGCTTGAAGTCTTTCAGTAATTTCATACCAAGAGTTAAAGCTGGTTCTGGACCGTATTCATCTTGAATTTGTTTTAGCACATCTGGTATCACCGAAATGGATGGAACACCGTGCGTTTTTGTGTAGATTGAAGCAAAGACTGTACCCCAAGTGTCACAGTCCTCTATGTGTGGTGCGATTCCCATTGGGAGACATATAGTCAGAATCCTGTGTTTTTCTAGTGGGGTGGTGTAAGGAAACACCGCCTCTATTTGGGTGATTTTCTGTGCCAACCAGAATGGTATCTGTTCCCGTTTAGCCGGAACTTTACCTAGGCAGGTTTGGATGTTCTGTGGTGTGATTTTATTTGTGTTCCCCTGGTGAGGGGTCAGCTGTGGAAGTTTAATTGCTGGCTGAATTCTTGAAGTCCGCATTACATACTGAACTAATTGTCTATGAATTTTTAGTAATTGTTTTAGCTGTTTTAACAGCTCTCCTGTAGACATTCCTTCGATGTCTGGGTGTGGTGTGTATCCGGCTAAGACCGGCCACGTTGCTCCTGGTCTACCTAAAGGACCGAGCCTTGTAATGTGATTGTTATGTTTTAGGGCTCCATCAAATAAGAGCAAATGCTCTTGGAATTTGAGTGGTACTTCCACCTCCTCAAAAGGAGTGTACTCATTAGGAGGTTCCTCTATTTTGTAATAGTGGAAGTACTTTGTTACAGCATTAGCTGCTGGAAAATTTATCCATGAATAATATACCTCTGTCTGCCGATATTCGTGTGCCTCAATTACGAATATGACTGTGCCACCTCTAGGTGTCAGTCCATTTTCTATAAGTTTTAGAGTTATAGATCTCCTTTTGATGACCGGAATGAGTATTATATCCGCGTCTGCTGCTTGCATGGTAGCAGCAGCATCTGCGAGTTCAGTTGCTAATCTAACTGCCTCTCTTTCTTCATCACTTTCTGACATTTTACTGTTAGAAAGGTTATTCTTTTTGTTTGCAGATCAGGTTTCTTATGGAAACAGAGATTAGATGCACAATATTTTGCAACAGTGTATCCTTCAACGTTGACTATACCAAGAACCTTACATAGGAGTTCCCTCCTGCGAGGTTTTGGAGGATATTACCTTTCACCCACTCCAGACGTCTTTGGAGTATTTGGGAAAAGGGGTCTGAGTGAGAAAGCACGACTGAGTTACTCTAAATGTCTTACGTTAGTTTTATCGCCCTTTCCAAACGCGTTGGGCGCCATGTAGTGTAGTTCCTATCTTCCCAATAGGCTCTGCGCATTGGAATAATACCTACAGCAGTAAAGGCCTAGGCCAGACGTTAACTAGGTCTACTACTGTCGATACTAGACTTAAGTTTTGGGTTTGCCAGCGTAGCTCAGAGTTCGCTAGAAACTTTCTCGAATGTTCAAGGAGGAATGAACTTCCCTGATTAGACAAGAAGGGATTTAGTTTCTGACAACCATAGAACATGACAACTTTGCTCTCCCCTAATCAAGAGTCAATCTCGAGAGTCGTGTGAGCACAAGGCAATTATTTTACTCAGTCAGTACGTGCATTCTTAGTCTCATCAGATTGTAGAGAAAAGGAAGAGACGGGCGTGTTCAATAAAAAGGTGTTATTTATTGATCAGTCTCTTTTCTCGTACAAGAGAAATGGATCGATATTATTGCAATACTTATAGTTAAGTAAAGTGCATACATTAAAAGCAATAGTATAAAATAATACTGTAAAAACATTGATATGGTTTCTGAGCCATATGATGTTTAAAATGATTAAAATATATTTACATACACATATTCATTTGACTAAACGTACTCAACTGGTGTTTCTAAATACGCCTACCCCGTGTACCTGACCTAAGTCTAATGCGTGGGCGGGAATAGAAAGTTACAGTTTAAGTTAAGTTTGTTTTTGCCAAGTGAATAACTAAAGAATTCTCTGTGAGGGGTTATTCAGTTCTGTACCTGGAATTTAGGATGAATGAGGAATGGTATCTCTTTCTCTGCTCTCGATATTCCAGGCTGCCTGCAAGGGCTGCCCAGAAGCGCCGGTGCTGGGTCTCTCGGCTTGAGATAGCAGCGCGTCTCTCAGCGCGTCAGGAAGGCGGGGCTGCTGCCAGCGGGGTCTGCTTCTGCTCTCGGCTTCGGCAAGTATGGCTGCTCCGTCTCGTCACCACGCGTGTGTTTGCATAGGGCAAGATCGGCAATATTTATACCTTAAAGGTGCCGAGATTGACGTAAGGATGGACATAGATACGTCAATAAAGATGTCATACGACTTGCTCGTTAGCACATTCTTTTACTGAAGTTCTCTGTGAAATCAAAACAATGGCCGCACGGATTTTCCAGGTTGTCATAGGTTTGATTTGTTATGAGAACGTCGTATGCCTTATCAGGGGCTGGAGGAATGTCGCTTGTCTAATTAGATCTCAAGCGTTATGACCTAATCAGATAACACGTTCCTGTGCCGTAGTGTGACTGCGTCAGATAACGGTATCTGCATCATGGGGGTTTTTCTTGCCTCATGGGCTGACTGTTAGTTAACTTGATAGTTAGTTTAACCAGAATAGGGTCAGGAATAGGGGGATCGATTCAGAACCTATAGGAATACATGACAGTGTCAGGTTTGTTTTGGCTATGGGGCCCGTGGTTGCTTCGGGTTCCCTTTGGATCCCTGCCTGAGTCCTTTCCTGGCTGCTCATTCTCTGGTGCTTTTGGGCCTCTTTTTCAGTCTCCTGGTTCCCGGTGGTTCTGGCCCTGGTGGTCTGGGTGCTGGGTTGGTCCTGTGTCCTTTCCTGTACTGCTCCTTTGCGCCTGGTTGGTGCAGTAGGGCCTTTGGGTAGGTTGGCAGTTGTGGGTTGCCGGTCTCCCTCCCTGTCTTCCTGCTGCTTCTCCTCTCCTGGTGGTGTGGCGGTGGCTGGCTCTTGTGCCTTTCCCCGTGCCTCTTCTTGGTTGGGGTTTTTTGGGGTTGGGTCGGTTGGCCCTTTACCTATCCTTTCAGGTTCTGGTGGTGCCGTTTTGGAGGCCTCCTAGATGGCTGTCCTGTCGGTTGCACAAAAAGCTTCTTGGGCGTTTCTGGGACGCCTGCGTTGTTGGGCTTTGGGCCTCCTTGTTGGTCCTTCCTATTTTGTCCTTCTTGAGGTTCGCAGTGGGTGGTTCCTTGGTGTCCTCCTGGCCGGTATGTTGGCTCTTGGTTGGTGGCGGTTTCTCCTTCCCAGTTCTGGGGTTTTGTTTCCCCGGTTCTGTGTTCTACCCTGGACTTGTGTGGGGTCTGCTTTGGTTTGCGCTTTGCTGTTCTTCCTGGCCTCGATTGAGCGGGTTCCTGGGTTTGTGTCCCTGTGTCTCCTGCTTTTGGGGGGTTGCCTCGGGCCTGGCCATTTGGCGGGTTCCTGTGCCCCGGGTTCTTCTTCTGGTGTGGCGGCCTTTGCTGCGGCTGTCCAGTATCTCTGCTGGGGTTGGCAACGTGTCTTCCTGCCTTTTGGCATGGGCCTTCTGTGGGCTTTCTGTGCCTCCGGTTCCCTGTTGCCGCTGTTGTCAACTGTTGGTCGGGCGGTCTTGCTAGTGTTCCTTGCCCCCTTTCTTCTTGTTTTTTTGCCTGGTTCCTCCCTCTTCGGTCTTTGCGGCACTGCTGGTGGCTTCCCCTGTTGTGTTGGGGTTGATCTTGTGGTTTGTCATGTCGTTCCTTGTTCTCTTGCTTTGGCGTGCCTCTTTGGTCTTGTCTTCCTTCCCCTCGCCTTTTGGTGTGGTCGTTTGTGGGTTGGTCTGGCTGTGGGTCGCCGTCTTCCCTGCTATGGGAGGTTTGTTCTCTGTCCTGCCCCTGCTGTGTTCCTTCCTGGGCCTTCGAACTTGTCGCCTTGTGCGGCGTGCTCTCGTACACTCTCGGTTGTTGGGCCAGGTTGGCCTGTTTTGTACCTGGTGGGGTAGCTGCTTGGTAGTGCCTGGTGCTGTGGGCTTCGCCCTTGGCGTTTTTTCTCCCTGGTCGGTTGCCCTTCCTGGTTGGGTTGCTCCGTTGGGGTGCTTCCGATTCTCCGGGGTACCCTTACCCTGGTGGTTTGTGGGTGGTCTTTGTTTGTGCCCCTCTGGGGGTTCTTTTGGGGCTTGGGTCTGGGTGCGGGTCCCCCTTCGGGTTTGCCTGGGGGGGGGTCTTGTGCTCTTTTTCTGTCCTTTCTTGGTCGTCCCCCGCTTGTTTTGGGGTCTCTGCCCTGTTGGCTTGGTTAGAGGCATGGCTGGTTGTGTGCTCCTGCCTGCATTTTCTTGTGGGCTCCCTTCTGCTTCAGTTGGGTTCTGTTTTTTTTCTTCTAGATTGGGTGCCCCTGGCATTGGTGGGTGTCCGGAAGGCCGGGTTGTTTGATTTGGCATTCTACACTAAGTTTAGGAATGAGACGAGGTCAGGAAGGACCTGGGGGTATTGTCCTATTACTTACGGGTAATCTTCATTACTCCTGGTCCCGTTGTCCTCGTCCCATTCGTTGCGCCCATCCCTCCCTCCTGGTTGGCCGGCCTATCGGTTTTTGGCTTGGTATTTTCAGGCTAAATGCTGGGCTTGTACTGCTTATGTACTCCCAGTGAAAGGGAGTGGGTTAGAATCCCAGAATGCTCCTGTTCTTTTTCTGTCGCAGAGATGGTCATCTCCACTATGTTTAGGAATGGGAAGAGGACAACGGGACCAGGAGTAATACAAATTACCGGTAAGTAATAGGACATTCTCTTGGAGCAACTTTGACTCATTTGACTTTTGCTTTCTTACAGATTTCTGTAATTTTGAGTGAAACACCTATTGTATATGTAACCTTTACCTGCTCTCTAAATTAAAATGCTTTGCATATTTTGAGTATTCCTTGGGCTATCTTTAATCATTTTGCAACAATCTGGTAATTTATTTCAGATAATCAATATTAAATTGAAGCTTGTATAATTTGACAGCCTGCTTTTTGTAGGATCCATATGCATAACTATTTTACTAAATTCCCATACTGCTTATTTCTTGTGAATGCGATTTTCTGCTTATAAAAATGAGTAAGTATTATTCTTCTAGCTTTAAATTTGAGGCAAATAAGATGTTTTGTTGACTTAAAGGAAGTTCTATAGTTACGTTTGTATTTTTGGTATGCAATTCCAATACTATTACTTCACACAGTAGGTGTAGGCTTGGAATTAGAAGGCCAGTATATCCATGGGTCACAATATTATGACCAGAATATCGAGGAGCAAAATATCAAAAGGTACATTTGTACAGGATTTATGTACCTCGCTCCACATATACATTTTTGGGCAATTATCTATCTATCTATCTATCTATCTATCTATCTATCTATCTATCTATCTATCTATCTATCTATCTATCTATCTATCTAAGGTCATAAGCAGTGTATTGCGGGGGAGCGATTTATAGTTAGCTCATTAACTATAATGACT
Source organism: Lissotriton helveticus (assembly GCF_964261635.1). Classification (NCBI taxonomy): domain Eukaryota; kingdom Metazoa; phylum Chordata; class Amphibia; order Caudata; family Salamandridae; genus Lissotriton; species Lissotriton helveticus. Next base: position 919,123,736 of record NC_136059.1, read on the forward strand.
GAATTTCTCTGGTTTTGTACAACTATAACATCCGTGTAACCTTTGTTTTTTTCCAGTGAATTTCTAAGGGTTTTTTCATTCCATTTCCTAACTATAATGTCCCTGTAACCTTTGGTCTTTTCAAACATTAATTAATTTAGGAAGATACTGTGGGGGAGGCCCTGTGGCGTCCCCCACAGTCTCGGGGACTGTCACCTCCCCTGGGCTAAAATAAACACAATGTGTGGGTGGCTTTAGACCGCCCATGCAGTCCCAGGGTCCACCACCTCCCTAGGGCTTACTCAACAAAGAAGGGTGGCCACTCTGCCATCTTTATGGAAACCTGCATGCCCCCTCAGAGCTGGCTCCAGCAATGCATCGGCTGCCTGCCCCCAGAACTTTCCAGTTTGCTATGGCTTCGTAGGAGTACCGCCCTCCTAGTACTCTACTATTAGCGGGATGAAGTCCTCTTAGTTCTTGAGGGTCCTCATGTGCCAACTCTCAGCACACTACTGGTAGGGAAATGAGGTTCCTTTGCCTTCTGAGTGCCTCAGGACTAAAGTGGACTTCTTCCCCAGCACCAGTGCGCCAGGAGGCACATTTGAAGACTGGTGAAGAAAGGGGGCATAGCCTCTGACCACCTCTCAGCAATCCAGATAGGTAGGTCTTACTAGAGGTAACAGGAGGACTAGTTGGCCCCCAAGGACCCGCAAGAGCCAAGTGGACTTTATCCCCTAACTGTTATTGCACCAGGAGGTGCATTTGCAAAGTGGTGGAGTAAGAGGGCATGGCCTCCAGCGAGTTACCAGTTGTTTATTTTTATTTTTAAAAAAAATTAGGAAGGGAGCTGCATGGCCCCCTTCCCTAGAACATTTTGGGCCCCAGGGACAGCCATCCCCCAGGGCCTGACCCTTTTATTTATTTGTTTATCAAATAAAAGGAAGGGGGGAATGTGGCCCCATCCTCCAGGGCCCAGCCTTTTTTTATATATATATTTCAAAGGGTGAGGGGGGCCAGCGCCCAGCAGCCCCACTACCAGGCCATTTGCAGCCATGGGGACCACATCCCCCGAGGCCTGCCCCTTTTTTAAAAAATACATTAAAAAAGGGAGTGCCCCATGGAGGTGGCAGCCCCCTGGGCTGTGTGATGGGGGCCGGAGCCCCTCCATGCATTATAATTTAAAGTAGGCCCAGGGAGGTGGTGGTCCCCGGGGCTATAGAGGTGCTGCATGACCCCTGCATTTGTCTTAACCGCATGCGTGCGGGCGGAATTCCGCTCGCACGCTGAGAATTTGTAAAGCGCATGTTACATGACGAGCTGGGCTCGTCATGAGCGTGCGAGGAGGCTACCTCATGACGAGCCCAGCTTGTCATGAGCGTGGAAGGGGTTAATTTGCCCAGGGGAGGCATAAATCTCCCTGATGTGGGGGAGGCCATAAAGGCGTCCTCCACATCTCTTTCAATATGTTTTCCCTGGGGTGGTGGCAGTCCACATGGGGCAGGGAGTGTCACATGGAAGACCCCCACAAAATATAAACTTTCCCCCAGGTGCTGTCCCACCCGGGTGCCTATATTTAACAAAGCATAGGAAATCGCGCCCTGTTTTAAAAACAAAATTGAGGCAGATTCGCAACTCTGCCCCCTTTCTAATTGAAGTGTTGGCAGTCAATCAAATTGTATTAGGATCCGCAAGTCCACAGCAAGGATTCGCCTCCCCAGATATCTATATTTTTAAAACTTAAGTTTCTCTAAAACTACTGAACAGATTTACATCAAATCACAAAAGGCACACTTTCTAGACCAACATCTAGCTTTTTGCCAAATTTGGTGTAATTCCGTTCAGCTTTTCAGGCTGTAGTGGTGTTCAAATAATGAAAAATCCCCATAGACATAATATGGGTAAAAAGTGGTTTGAGTCCCCCTTTGTTTTCGGCCCCCAGGTGGCAGGTGACCCCGAAACTTTCAACAATGCAGCTGACCTAAAAAGGAAAAGTTTTGTGAAAATTTCATGGAGATTCGTCAAGCGGCACCAAAGTTATTGGCAAAGCCAAAAAATCTTTTCCTATGGAATCTTTGATCCTAACCTAGAACTACCTATTGGTGACTGCCAGTAGTTAATATACATATATATATATATATCCTTACAACTTGGTTTTCCGCTCATGCAGCGCTCAGCGTGGGTGCGATTTCCTGCGGCTTAACCACGCCACTTTGTATTTGCGCACAACTCCTTCCGAAGAAAGAAAAAGGGGCTGCACTCCCGAAATGATAGATTTGCACTTTTTATTTTATTTACATTAAGTAAAGTGCTTTTCAAGCGTGTCAGATCGATGCGTTGCGATGTTGCCAAACACCTTGTTCACGATAAACTGGCCCCTCAACAAGTCACCCTTGAAATATTCAAAATGCATTTCCTGTTTTCTTCGTAGGTGGCCCTTTGCACTCTGGTAATTGTATTTACCAATACTTCTTGTCTCTTCTTTGAGGATTGTGTTAAATCACTTCAGGTTGGATAATACGTCAGTTTCTATCCTTTGTTCATATTTGATTTTAAACCTTTTTCTTCTTTTTTCAACAATAACTTTATTGTTCACTGTTTTTCCTGACATTCACTCAGGTTTACTCCCCTCCAGTGGGGTTAGTGATAGTTCCTATTATTCAACCATGTTTATTAAAACTTTATGGAGGACAAATCTTTTTCACAGATGAATGTACCTCTCCTCCGATCTATTCAATCCATGTGGATTTAATGTTCTTAGATTTAAGATGTAGCACGATTCCTTCTGTCAGAGAATCTTTTCTCGATCACCACCACGGTCTTTTTTCGGAATTGTCTCTATTCAGTTGAATTTCAGATGTTTCCAGTCTCCCTGATGGAATTGTTCCTTATGTTTTGATATTGCGTTAGTTCGTTCTTTATGTATCATTGCCCTCACGTGTTCCATTATTCTTTTTTTCAGTTCGAAAATGGTACTTCCAACGTACCGCTGTGGGCACGGACATTTTACTACATACACTGTGTATTGTGTTTTACAAGTGATTAGTTGGTGTATTTCCCACACTTTGTTGCTTGCCAATTTTACGTCTTTGGTTGGTTTTGCAATTTGGCACATTTTGCAAGCATGACATTCTTTGGTTTTTAGCCATGTTTCATCTTTCTTATTTCCCTTGTAATGACTGTGAATCATATGATCCTTAAGATTTTGTGCTCTTCTGTAAGTTACTGTGGGACGATTTCCCACTATTTCCTTCACAGTTGCATCCAATTGAAGAATTTTTCAATTCTTTCTCAAGATTTTTTCTATTTGATAGCTTTCTTGGGCATAGTCCGTTATCATCCGTATTTGTTCAGTTTTTTTCTTTTCTTCTGGGGTTTTCACCGCTTCTCGTGTTCTTTGGTTGGTTCTCTCCCAGCATTTTGTTACCACTTTTGGGTTGTATTTTCTTCTGATGAAGCGTTCTGCTGTTCTTTTACTTTGTTTCATCTACTCTTCTTCTTCGCTGCAGATCCTGCGAATCCTTAAAAATTCTCCATATGGAATGCTGGATATTAGGGAGAATTGATGGAAGCTGGTTGCTTCTAGGGTGACGTTTGTTGCGGTGGACTTTCTATGTAGCATTGTGTGGATCTGATTATCCCTAATATATATTTCTGTATCCAGGAATACAACTCGTTCATTGCTCATTGTGTACGTACATTTCAGATCTTTTATGCAATTATTGATGACTTGAAAGTATTCCTGGAATTCTACTACTGTGCCATCCCAGATTATTAACAAATCGTCAATGACTCTTTTCCAGCTGACGATTTTGTTTACCACTTGATCATTCATTATGCTCCATGCTCTTTCCTGCTCCCACCAACCCATCGTTAAACACGAGTAACTGGGACTAAAGAAAAATCCCATTGCAGTTCCACTGTTTTGGTGGAATAATTCTTCTCCAAAAGTAAATACGTTATGGTCCAAGACAATTGAAATCATATCTAACAGCATTTTGTTGTGATCACTGTATTTCATGTTTCTCTCCTGCAGAAAGTAATTGCAGGCTTGTTTTCCCATGTCATTCCCTATGTTGGTAAAGAGGGAAATGACATCCATTGTTACCATATAATATGATGCCTGCCATGGAGTGTTTTGCAATGCTCTCAACAAATCACTTGTATCCTGTATGTAGGAGCTTAACTGGGCTACATATGGTCTCAAGAAGTAATCTATAAAATCGACCAATGGTTCCAGTAAGGATCCCTTTGCGGACAGGATTGGTCTACCTGGTGGTTTTTTTCTGATCTTTGTGTAGTTTCGGTAAAAAGTACATGGTGGCCATTATCGGATATGTCACTGTTAGAAATTTCCGTTCCCCTACGTCATAAATTCACTTCATGACCAATGTAGGAGTTTTTTTATCAATCATTCATTTAATCTCCACCATTGGGTTCTTCTTCAATTTTTCATAGTATTGGGTGTCTCTTAATTGGCGATGTGCCTTTGTTACATATGCTGTTCGCTCCTATATATATATATATTCACTGAAAAAACCATAGGTTATAGACCATATATAGTTAGGAATTAGCATTTAAAAAACCTTATTTTACTCACACAAAACCATTGAAATTCCATATATAGTTAGTTGCACTAACTATATATCGCGCACCCGCAATCCACTGCTGATCATGTCACATATTACATCATTCATGACATGGTCAGTGACATCACTGATGACATCACTGATGACATCTCAAATGACATCACTGATGACATCACTGATGACATCTCAAATGACATCACTGATGACTACATCCAGTGACTGTATAATTCTGTAAAGTTAAAATATGTCTTACATATTGAAGAATGAGTGGATGTATAAGTGTCTTGATGAAGGATTTAGTAGGGGCATGGCTGACTGTATGAGTGACTGATTAAATGTGTCTCACTGAGTGCATGGGTTAGTGACTAAACTGTCTTAATTTGTGCATCATTATGTCTGTTGTTCTGTAAACTGCTGCATGTGTTGATCATTAGCTATATGATTAACTGTATGGGTTATTGATTGGTTGCCCAAGCATTTGTATGGGAGACTGAGTGTGTGTCTGGGTGGCTGGGAGGTGTATGACTCTCTGCATAGATGTGTGAGCAGTTGATTGACTAGATGTATGGGTTCAAAAGTGCATGTGGAAACAGCTGTATGGGCGGTTGACTGTGTGCATGAGTGTATTGGTGAGTGAATGGATATCTCAGTGCTACATGTCAAAGTAAGTACATATGTAAAACACAGTACATGTCAGAGTTGACATATATAAATAACTGTGCATAAGAGCCAGTGAATGTGTGAGTGGCTGTATGGATCATTGTGAACTTGTATCCAGGATTGTATAAGGGAGTAAATATGTTTTAGTATATGTTTGAATAAGTAAGGTGTGTATAACTGTATAGTTGAGGAAATGGAGGTGTGATTGATTCTTTGCATGACTGACTAAGTGTCTGAGTAACTCCATGGATGAGTGACAGTCTATGAGTGTCTGTTTACACAGAGTGTATCTAAGGTTATATTAGAGTCTGAAGAGGTTCATCGTATTATCACATGAATGATGTCATCAGTGATGTGATCAGTAATGTCAAATGAGATGTCATCAGTGATGTCATTTGAGATGTCATCAGTGATGTCATCAGTGATGTCATTTGAGATGTCATCAGTGATGTCATCAGTGATGTCATTTGAGATGTCATCAGTGATGTCACTGACCATGTCATGAATGATGTAATATGTGACATGATCAGCAGTGGATTGCGGGTGCGCGATATATAGTTAGTGCAACTAACTATATATGGAATTTCAATGGTTTTGTGTGAGTAAAATAAGGTTTTTTAAATGCTAATTCCTAACTATATATGGTCTATAACCTATGTTTTTTTCAGTGAATTTTCAAGGTTTTGTAAATGCTAATTCCTAACTATATATGGTCTATAACCTATGGTTTTTTCAGTGAATTTCAATGGTTTTTTAATAGCAAATATCATAAGCTGTCGAATGTCAAGTACGTGGTAAGTGAAAACATTTTCGTGTTTATGCACACTGATCTGCTTTGAATGGTGCCCCCCCCCCTCATTTCTATTAGGAGTACTCTCTCTTTGCAGATAGTGAAAGGTAGTTAACGCAGGCCTTTGCCCCCGTTGTAATCCGTCGTGCCTGCTTCTCTCTCCATTTGATTGATTGTTATCCAAGTATTTACTGTTTTAGAATTAGTTCTCTTTGGTTCATTCTCTATTTACAAACAAACACAGAGTCGCAATACTCTGTTTAGTCTTTGCAGATAACGAAAAATCGTGTAAAAAAAAAGAAAAGGAATCGAGCAAAATCAGTAGGCCACTAATGGGATCTCTTTTTGACCTCGCTAAAATAGAAACATTAGGAACAACCCCTCATGACAAATACAAAACTAGTGAGATGAACTGAACTCCACACAATGATGGCTGCAAAACAGCTCGGCTCCGCCACCCAGCCCGCCCAAAATAACGATAAAGAGCGGCTGCCATGATTGGTTGTGGAATGGCCACGACGGAGCTACGAAATGGTGCTGCTCTCATGCTAACCCCAGCTTCAGTCTGGAACATCCAGAAACACTGTAGACTACCAATTCGATCAGTTCCGGTAGCGCCCCAATGTAACCCGGTAGAGAAGAACTAGCCCTCCCCTCTTTGACTGATGGTTCTTGTTGCCTGTCCCTTCTGTTGTCATTTAACAGAACTATTTAGCCTGCTGAAAGGGGTTGTGTTCCGACCGCTGGTTGGTGGAGACATTTTGACTATATTCTGTACCTGCGTTGTCGCGTAATGCGTCATATGACGCGCCGCGTTAGCGCATCCGGAAGTCATCCGGGGCGCGCAGCGCGTAACGTAAGCATAACAAGTCATGTGACTTGTTAATAAAACTTTTCATTGGTTCATTTTACTTTTCTTATTGTAATGATGAAAGGCTTGGTCATATGACCTAAAAATTACGCTTTTCATTACTTCCGAACATTATTTTTCTTAAATATATGTTATAATGTTCCAGGCTAATGTACTTTCCCGGAAATTTTACAACTGTCCTGCAAGTAAAATATATTCTTTTTTTGAGAAAAAGAGCGTTTCTTCGTCCCATGACGGAGCCGTTGAGCAAAAGAGGGTCGACCTGCTGTCTTAGTCGCCGATACGCCTGAATATGAGATTCTTATCGATCACTTTGTGTTGCAGGAATAGAAAACACAACAGCCCTTGACCATTTATCTTTACTGCGTTCCTTCGTATTATACCTTTTACCCTTCATGTAATTGGTCTGCTTTATTTCACTTGCCTTTTAATGATTCTAAAACAGTCACTATTATTAAAAACTTTACCAATGTATATACTACTGCCATGTTTTCTTTTAAAAACCTTTATTGTGAAAATTTCATTATACAAATACGAGCCTATAACCACGTGGGCCTGCCACGGAGCAAACTGTAATCGTATATGATGAATAGACATTTACACTGTAGAGGAACGTAACGGGCGGGCCATTAGGTTGCAAGAACTAAGGTGTCTAACAGTTACGGAATTGGTGGACGTACATTTTATAATTAAAATACGACAGGGCCAGTTACAATAAAATTATCTAGATATACATTTGCGGGCAAGTACCATGGGTGACGTTAATTCGAACTTTCAAAAGTACAGTAATCAATAACACATCAGAACTTAATATCAATAGGGATGTCGAAATATTCAATCAATTCTCGTCCCCGCCCGCCATGTGCTTAAAAACTGCATACGTATCTCGTGATTTCAAGGTTCTGCAACCAGTACACAACAAGGAGTTACGAGTCCCATTTATTCCGGCACCATTTTGGGCGAGGACGGGCAGGTCCAGGATATAGTCAAAATGTCTCTACCAACCATCGACTATGATGATGTTCATATGCTGTATTTATTAGAGTAACACTCATCTGTCCACATGAAATTAATTTGCCACAATCTAAACATGTCATTTTAATCTTTCCAAAGTTCTTCTAAATATTTGGGACCGTTTCCCTTGCCTCTGAAGCTCTCAGTGCCACTTCTTTGATGAATGTACTAGCAGGTCAGGGGTTCTCCTCCAAATCTCTCTTTTATGCAGCACTATAATTAATTGGTGCCACCTCTCCATATGACGATGCATGGTATAGTTACCACAACTATATTTTTTTTCGGTTCCTCTGGAGAGTTCATCGTGGCAGATGAAGCGTGTAACGTACCGGGCATTTACCTTTTTTTGCATGTACAGGAAAGGAAAAAAAAATCGAGCGTCCGAGTTCTAAGGTGTCCCAGGGCCATTTTAGTGGACCAGGCCCAAATCCAAAGAACAGGCCGCCATTTTGAGAGTCCTCTTGCAGCCGCCTGTCGCTGTAGCATCAAGAGCAGCCGAAACTCAGCTGAATGGCAACTGAAACGGTAAAGGGGCGCCCCACTACAGCAGACGAGCCTCCACCTAGGAAGGCCCATTCACGCCGGCTCCCCCCCCCTTCGGGCACCCCACGCCGTTATTCGGAGCAGTATTGTAGGATGGCCACACCAGTGCGGCAACTTGCTAGACATCACCTCGGTGGTAACCGAATCTCAACGCCTTGTGGTGTCTTCTATTCAGAAAACATTGTTATGCTGCCTTCGACCTATTCGCCGCAAGTGCGCACACAACTCAACTGCATAGCTTGCTAGACACCACCTCGGTGCCATCCGGATCTTGGAAGGTCAGCACCTTTTGGTGTCTTCTCTTCAGAAAATATTGTTGCGCTGCCTTTGGCCCCATTCGCACATCAGTCCGCTACTGACGCCATCTCACAGGCTAATGGGGCGCCCCACGCCGACTTTCAGCATTGTAGAATGACCACACCAGTACAGCAACTTGCTAGACATCACCTCGGTGCCATCCGGATCTCGGCGCCCCACTGCAGATGAAGTGCCTCTCAACTATGAAACCACCACGGTGACATCCGGATCTTGGCGCGTTGTGCTGCCTTCGGCCTATTCGCACATCGGTCCGCTACTGACGCCATCTCACAGGCAAATGGGGCGACCCACGCCGAGTTTCAGCATTGTAGGATGACCACACCAGTACAGCAACTTGCTAGACATCACCTCGGTGCCATCCGAATCTTGGCATCTCAACGCCTAGTGGTATCTTCCATACAAAAAATATTGTTACGCTGCCTTTGGCCCCATTCGCACATCAGTCCGCAACTTAGACATCACCTCGGTGCCATCCGGATCTTGGCATCTCAGCGCCTTGTGGTGTCAGTCAGAAAATATTGTTGCGCTGCCTTTGGCCCCATTCGCACATCAGTCCGCTACTGACACCATCTCACAGGCCAACAGGGCGCCCCACGCCGACTTTTACCATTGTACGATGGCCACACCAGTGCCACAACTTGCTAGACACCACCTCGGTGCCATCCGGATCTTGGCATCTCAGCGCCTTGTGGTGTCTTCAAATCAGAAAATATTGTTGCGCTGCCTTTGGCCCCATTCGCACATCGGTCCGCTACTGACGCCATCTCACAGGCCAACGGGGCGCCCCACGCCGACTTTCAACATTGTAGGATGGCCACAGAAGTGCGACAACTTACTAGACACCACCTCGGTGCCATCCGGATCTTGGCGCGTTGTGCTGCCTTCGGCCTATTCGCACATCGGTCCGCTACTGACGCAAACTCACAGGCCAACAGGGCGCCCCACGCCGACTTTCAGCATTGTAGGATGGCCACACCAGTGCACCTTACTAGACACCACCTCGGTGCCATCCGGATCTTGACGCGTAGTGAAGCTGCAGCAGCTGCAAATAAGCTTCAGACAGTGTTACAACCGCTGCTCAGAACTCTCAACTATGACACCACCTCGGTGCCATCCGGATCTTGGCATCTCAGCGCCTTGTGGTGTCAGTCAGAAACTATTGTTGCGCTGCCTTTGGCCCCATTCGCACATCGGTCCGCTACTGACGCAAACTCACAGGCCAACGGGGCGCCCCACGCCGACTTTCAGCATTGTAGGATGGCCACACCAGTGCGGCAACTTGCTACACACCACCTCGGTGCCATCCGGATCTTGGCATCTCAGCGCCTAGTGGTGTCTTCTATTCCGAAAATATTGTTGCACTGCCTTCGGCCCCATTCACACATCGGTCCGCTACTGACGCCATCTCACAGGCCAACGGGGCGCCCCACGCCGACTTTCAGCATTGTAGGATGGCCACACCAGTGCGGCAACTTACTAGACACCACCTCGGTGCCATCCGGATCTTGGCGCGTTGTGCTGCCTTCGGCCTATTCGCACATCGGTCCGCTACTGACGCAAACTCACAGGCCAACGGGGCGCCCCACGCCGACTTTCAGCATTGTTGGATGGCCACACCAGTGCGGCAACTTACTAGACACCACGTCGGTGCCATCCGGATCTTGGCGCGTTGTGCTGCCTTCGGCCTATTCGCACATCGGTCCGCTACTGACGCCGCCTCACGTGCCAACGTATTTTCTCCGCATTTTATACCCTATGCCGCATAACAGGTCATGTGACTTGTTTATAAAACTTTTCATTGGTTCATTTTACTTTTGGTTTCCTAATGATGGAAGGCTTGATCATATGACCTAAAAACAACACTTTTCATTGGATGAAAACTTTTTTTTTTCCCAAACGATGAAAGCCCCACCTTGTTTCTGGATGTTTCAGACTAAACTGGCGTCAGCATGAGAGCACCACCATCTCGTAGCTCCGTCGTGGTCATTCCGCGAGCAATCATGGCAGCCGCTCCCCACCAGAAGCCTGCAGGAGTCGGGGCCCCCAAAACTTTTGATGAATTCTCAAGGCGGAGGGGACGCTTTCGAGAATGGGGTCCAAGACCTAGCAGACAAGCGTCCGATTTCCAAGGTGTCCCAGGGCCATTTCAGTGGACCAGGCCCAAAAAGGAAAGAGCCTGCCGCCATTTTGAGAGTCCTGTGACAGCCGCCTATCGCTGCACCGCAAGAGTGGGCGCAACTCAGCTGAATTGCGGCTTTTGACACAGTGGACCAAAAACGGACGGAATGGCAACTGAAACGGTAAAGGGGCGCCCCACTACAACAGATGACACTCCACCTGGAGAGGCCCGTTCACGCCGCCTCCCCCGGGGCGCCCCACGCCGTTATTCGGAGCAGCATTGTAGGATACCAAAACCAGTGCGGCAACTTACTGGACATCACCTTGGTGCCATCGTTCTGCTGCCTTGGAACTATTCGCACAACAGTTTGCTACTGATGACCCACCCCCCGCGACGCCCCACGCCGTTATTTGCTGGGTGGCAACTTACTAGACATCACTTTCGTGTCATCTAGATTTCGGCGCGTTCTGCTGCCTTGGAACTATTCGCACAACAGTTTGCTACTGATGACCCACCCCCCGCGACGCCCCACGCCGGAAATCTGGACGTTGTGCTGCATTGGGACTATTCGCACAGCCGACCGCTACTTCGTTGTTTTTCCCTAAAATTTTTTATATGTTATTACTATTTTTGTTTTCTTGTATATATTTATAAATTATTCAAGTTTTATAATCTTACTACTTTGTCGGAGTGCTATATATTTTTAATGTGACACATAATTGTAAAAACTTTGATGTACAAAGAGTCATCCCTGGAATCTTCCGCTTCACGCTCGGTCCCCTCCCCAATCACAATACAGGATGGTTTTCAGATAATAGCAACGCTTCTGCTGTGACGGATCTCATCCAGTGTGGGCCTTGATCTACTATAACTCCTTTGAAGAGGGGTGATTCTTTACAGCTGTGGCCATAAACTACATCTGCAGGGCTAGCTGATAGCCTAGGACCGGCCTGGACAATCGGACACAGAGGAAAAGGAGTGTCAGAGGGTGCGGTAGTGAATAGGGCGAAAGGGAGGTGTCGGGCGGGCACAGGGTGTGATTCTCAGGGAAGAGCAGCGCAGATGGGGGGAGGTTTATTACCCATGCATAAGACAGAGAGCGGGGGTGACCACTGCCTGGGTGAGATGCTTGCGAGGGTGGGGAGCCATGCTAAGGATCGACAGCGTGCACAGAGTGGGTCTGGTCAAGGCATCTAAAATGGCTGCCGTGCACGACAAAAGTGTGGCATTTGAAAAAAGACAAGATGGCGCAGACAATGTTTTTCAACACTTCCTGATTTCCTTCGAATCGAACGTTAACAGACGTTGGGGCATATTACCAAAGTTAAGCGATATTTATCCCTAACGATGCATTGCAAAGATTTTTTTACCGTCAGAAATTATCGCAGATAAACCTTGCTATTATCAAGGTTTATCGCAAATACGATAAAAAACGACCGCAATGCATTAATATCGCTGAAAACTCAGCGATATTCATGCATTACCGAGCTAATGCTCTTAGCCATGTTATCCACCTCCCATTGGATAACATGGCTAAGAACTGCTCAGGGCAGCTGTTACTTTTTGGAGATATTCGCGCTTATCTCGAATATTTCCAAAAGTTGATAATAGGAGATAGCGATGTTAGCGACTGTTTCCAGTCGCTAACATCTTGGCATGCCCACTTTGCATGTCATTAGTGATAAATATCACTCACATGCAAAGTGGGGCCCAAGATGGTCGCTATCTCCTACTAGCCGTCGCTAACTGGTGTTAGCAACAGCTAGGTAATACAGATATAATTTTATCTCCGCGAAGCGGAGCGCTGTTACAGATATATATCTTGTTTTTTAACGTTAATTTCTCAAAATGCACTGAAGCACATATATTGAGACCTAGCAAAGGCACATCGGGCTACCAGTCCCTAATATTTTACCAAGTTTCGTGCAAATCCATTCAGCCGTTCGATTATTATTATTATTTTTTTTTTTTGCCCCGCGGGGCCCTTTTAAAACCTCCACATCAAACCTAGGGGGTCGGCGAGGATCTACTATGCCCCCTTATGGTCATTTGCACCTTCGCTTTGGCCTCCTCTTGTCTCTCGATCCTACCGAGAGACAAGATGGCGGCCGCTACGGACTGTTTGGAATGTTTACAGACACTGGAGAGCCAATCAGCTTCGCTTCGCAAAGCTCCGTAACGCGAAAAGTACGCGAAGCGGTGCGCTGTTACAGATATATATCTTTTTTTTAACGTTAATTTCTCAAAATCCACTGAAGCACATATATTGAGACCTAGCAAAGGCACATCGGGCTACCAGTCCCTACAATTTTGCCAAGTTTCGTGCAAATCCATTCAGCCGTTCGATTATTATTATTATTATTTTTTTTTGCCCCGCGGGGCCCTTTTAAAACCTCCACATCAAACCTAGGGGGTCAGCGAGGATCTACTATTCCCCCTTATGGTCATTTGCCCCTTCGCTTTGGCCTCCTCTTGTCTCTCGATCCTACCGAGAGACAAGATGGCGGCCGCTACGGACTGTTTGGAATGTTGACAGACGCCGGAGAACCAATCAGCTTCGCTTCACAAAGCTCCGTTGCGCGAAAAGTACGCGTCCTGGAGCGCTGCCCGGTCCGCTGTTACAGATATATATCTTTTTTTGAACGTTAATTTCTCAAAATCCACTGTAGCACATATATTGAGACCTACAAAAGGCACATCGGGCTACCAGTCCCTACAATTTTGCCAAGTTTCGTGCAAATCCATTCAGCCGTTCGGGCTAAAAGTGAGGCCAACCGCCCTATGGAAAACTGAATGTTAAAAACACGTTTTGGGACCCCCCTTTTTTCTCGACCCCCCCTGGACGAACCCCCCCCCCAATTTTCAGGGGCTGCTCAGAAACAAAATGTGCCATTTTCCTGAAAATTTCAGCCAATTCCGTCCACAAACGCCAAAGTTATTAGACATAGAATTTTCAAAAAACCCATAGAGAAAAAATCCTAACTATATATACCTACTGGCGACCGCCAGTAGGTAATGTATATATATATATATATATATATATATATATATATATATATATATATTCACTGAAAAAACCATAGGTTATAGACCATATATAGTTAGGAATTAGCATTTACAAAACCTTGAAAATTCACAGAAAAAAACATAGGTTATAGACCATATATAGTTAGGAATTAGCATTTAAAAAACCTTTTTTTACTCACACAAAACCATAGAAATTCCATATATAGTTAGTTGTACTAACTATATATCGCGCACCCGCAATCCACTGCTGATCATGTCACATATTACATCATTCATGACATGGTCAGTGACATCACTGATGACATCACTGATGACATCTCAAATGACATCACTGATGACATCACTGATGACATCTCAAATGACATCACTGATGACATCACTGATGACAACATCCAGTGACTGTATGTTTCTGTAAAGTTAAAATATGTCTTACATATTGAAGAATGAGTGGATTTATAAGTGTCTGGATGAAGGATTTATTAGGTGCATGGCTGACTGTATGAGTGACTGATTAAATGTGTCTCACTGAGTGCATGGGTTAGTGACTAAACTGTCTTAATTTGTGCATCATTATGTCTGTTGTTCTGTAAACTGCTGCATGTGTTGATCAGTAGCTATATGAGTAACTATATGGGTTATTGATTGGTTGCCTAAGTATTTGTATGGGAGACTGAGTGTGTGTGTGGGTGGCTGGGTGGTGTATAACTCTGTGCATAGATGTGTGAGCAGTTGATTCACTAGATGTATGGGTTCAAAAGTGCATGTGGAAACAGCTGTATGGGCGGTTGACTGTGTGCATGAGTGTATTGGTGAGTGAATGGATATCTCAGTGCTACATGTCAAAGTAAGTACATATGTAAAACACAGTACATGTGAGAGTTGACATATATAAATAACTATGCATAAGAGCCAGTGAATGTGTGAGTGGCTGTATGGATCATTGTGAACTTGTATCAGGGATTGTATAAGAGAGTAAATATGTGTTAGTATATGTTTGAATAAGTAAGGTGTGTATAACTGTATAGTTGAGGAAATGGAGGTGTGATTGATTCCTTGCATGACTGACTAGGTGTGTGAGTAACTCCATGGATGAGTGACAGTCTGTGAGTGTCTGTTTACACTGAGTGTATCTAAGGTTATATTAGAGTCTGAAGAGGTTCTTCATCGTATTATCACATGAATAATGTCATCAGTGATGTCATCAGTGATGTCTTTTGAGATGTGATCAGTGATGTCATCAGTGATGTCATCAGTGATGTCATTTGAGATGTCATCAGTGATGTCATCAGTGATGTCATCAGTGATATCATCAATGATGTCATTTGAGATGTCATCAGTGATGTCATCAGTGATGTCATTTGAGATGTCATCAGTGATGTCATCAGTGATGTCATTTGAGATGTCATCAGTGATGTCACTGACCATGTCATGAATGATGTAATATGTGACATGATCAGCAGTGGATTGCGGGTGCGCGATATATAGTTAGTACAACTAACTATATATGGAATTTCAATGGTTTTGTGTGAGTAAAAAAAGGTTTTTTAAATGCTAATTCCTAACTATATATGGTCTATAACCTATGGTTTTGTCTGTGAATTTTCAAGGTTTTGTAAATGCTAATTCCTAACTATATATGGTCTATAACCTATGGTTTTTTCAGTGAATTTCAATGTTTTTTTAATAGCAAATATCAAAAGCTTCAAAATGTATTCTTCTTTAAATCAAAAAATATATTTTATATGTTTATTAATACATTTTTTTATTTTTTTTATTATTTTTTTTGTTTCGCTCCCGGTCCGCGAACCGGTTCGTTTTCCGTTAGCTTAATTTAATGCCGCGATCCGGTCCACGAACCAGTAAACGTTCCGTTTGCGCAACTGTCGCGTTAGAAAACAACATTGTGACGCGTCGCGTCAGCGTGACGTATCGCGTTGTCGCGTGATGCGTCATATGACGCGCCGCGTTAGCGTACCCGGAAGTGCTCCGGTATGCGAAGCGAGAAGCGAGGCGCGAAGCGAGGCGCGAAGCGAGGCGCGAAGCGCAGCTTTCCGGAAGCGATCCGGGACGCGGCGCGAAGCGCGTAACGTAAACATAACAGGTCATGTGACTTCTTAATAAAACTTTTCATTGGTTCATTTCACTTTTGGTTTCCTAATGATGTAAGGCTAGGTCATGTGATCTAAAAATAACACTTTTCATTGGTTTAGAACTATTGTTTTTCCCAAATGATGAAAACCCCTCCTTGTTTCCTCACTCTGACTTTCATCTTTGTGAGAGGAAGACCTTTTTTCATCACTTAGCAATGGCAAGTGTTGTAGCTTCAGCTGGTGCATCCCCACCACCACCACCACCTCCTAGGAAGAGAGGACCACCTGCTGAAGTTATCATTCAGCAAGAGGAGGAAGAAGAGGAAGAAGAGGAAGAGGAGCAAGAGAGGAGGCAGTTTTTGCCTGAGGAGCCCAGGAGGTCTCATATCAAAGAAAATTATATTTGGCAATTTTTTAAATATCCCCGGGGCCCAAAAAAACGTGAATGCCCGGTATGTAACTTGCCTTATCTGAAAGAAAGATTTGTCCAGAGGGACAGATAAAAAATATAGTTATGGCAATTATACGATGCATCGCCATATGGAGAGGTGGCACCCTAACAACTACAGTGCTGCGCAGGTACGTGACCTGCAGGATAATCCCCCTTCTGTGGCCAGAAGATCAGTTGTAGAGGAAGTGACGGGACCAGAGGCGAGGGACATGGTCCCAAATATACAGATGAGGTTCGGGACAATCAAACAAGTGTGCGTGCGTTGCGGTCAGTTGATTTGCTACAGAGAAAGTAGCATCACTTTAATCAACTTAGCAATTGACAATCATGTTTGTACAAAACGATTCAGAAAATAAATTATCTTTTTTTTCTGTTGCTCCTGTTGAGCCCTTTACAATGAATCGTTTTCGTTCCCCCCCCCCAAAAAAAACAAAAAATATATAAAACCGTTCAAAAAATACAAAAAAAGTTAAAAAATGTTCAGAAAAATAATAAAAAAAATATAAAATAACAAAAATAATTTAAAAAAAGTTCTTTTCAGAACTACCTCCCCTTTATAAAAAAATTGCTAGAATGTTTAGCACTCTGGCAACCTCTATTTCTTTTGGTTCGCTTCCCGGTTCGCTCGCCGGTACGCGAACCGGGAGCGAACCAAAAAAAAAATTTAAAAAAAAAGAAGAGTAAGTATAAGGGAAGGAAATAGAGAGTAATGTTAAAAGAAAGACAGCTATAGGGACTAAACCAGAGATACTGTTTAATAGATCTATTTACCGAAGAAAAGATGGAAGAGGGTATAATTGTGAAAAACAAAATAGATAAGGAAGTGAAAGAAAAAAAGGAGAGTAGAAGAATAACAAACAAGAGTTTCTTAGAGAATGTGAGTGAATGTTTAAATTAAGATTAAAACATGTGGAATAACAGAGAGAAAAAACAGAATGCAGAAAAGAAGAAGTAACAGAAAAGGAATGATTGAAACAGCAAAGAAATGTAAATAACATAGGGGCATATTATCAACATAGGCGATAAAATTTTCGCTGCTTTTATCAGCAGAAATCTGCCGCTAAAGCCGCTTTTGCGGCAGAAAACTGCCGCTAAAGCCACTTTTGCGGAAGTTTTCTGCCGATAAAAGCAGCGATCATTTTATTGCCTGTGTTGATAATATGCCCCTTAGTGTGCTTGAACTACATGGAGAAAGCATAATGAACAAGTAGTGAAAGAATGATCAGTCAGAGACAATGAGAGTAATAGAGACGGAGTGAGTGAACAAGAGTGAGGAACTATGAGAAGAGAGGGACTGAGAAAAGGAGTGGAAGGAGTAGAGTAAGTAAGTAATAGAGAAAGGAATGAGGGAAGTAGCAAAGGCAGGAAAGTGAGGGTTAAAGAAATGAAGCAGTGGAACTAATAGAAGTTAAATGTGATAGAAATGTAACGAAAAGAGTACAAAACATTTACCTTATAATTGTCGTTAACTTAGTCACTTGGTATTTTTATACTTTCAATCTGTGAAAGAAAGAACAAAAATTTGAAAAATATTAAAACATGTATTTAAAAACTAGAAAAGACAAGGGAAAAGATTGAAGGACAAACAGTTTTTCAACAACTTTGACACTTACAGAAGCCTCTGCTTCTCCATGCCCCCTACACAGTCCTAAAAATATACATTTTAAACTAACAGTATCTTTATGCAGATAAAGTGAGGCCTATCTTGCAACATGGTGCATCTTTTGCACTGCTGCTGTCTCACAAAAGTGACGCAACGGCAGCGCAAAAGAGGTGCACGGCCATTATAAAACTGTCCCTAACATTTTAAATGATTGTTTCAGGATGCCAATAAGGTGTGGCCTATCCAGAGTTTTGTTTGAGGTGAGGCCTACTCAGGGATAAAGATGAAATTTAGGCTTGTTGAAGAGTACAGAGGAGATAATACATGTTCAGGCCTACCAATGAAGTGAGTCATGTCCACTTCACTCTTGAACAAAGGCCAGACCTCTTCTGTGTCCGTGGACAGGCCTAAACCTCATCTGCACAATGTGATTCGTAAAGTTAGGAAACACAGGTGATGTAATTGAAAAATGTGGAATTTCTTTTCCTCATTTCACAATCACATCACCTGTGTTTCCTTTGCTTAGGTATCTCATTGTGCAGATAGAGTCTAGCATATCAAAGAGTACACAGAAGTTTGGCACTGTATACAACAATTTTGACATTTACAGAAGATTCAGCTTCTCCATGCCCCCTACACAGTCCTAAATGTTTACAGTTTAAACTGACGGTATCTTGTTGGAGATGAAGTGAGGCCTGTCTTGCAACATAGTGCATCTTTTCCATCACTGCTGCATCGGTTTCATGTGGCACAGGACTTTACAGCATGACACATCTGCCTAGATGCATCAAGTTGTAAATATGTCGCAACATAGCAAATCTTTTGCACCGCCGCTGCATCACAAAAGTGACGCACAGTGGCGCAAAAGAGGCACACGGCTATCATAAATCTGTCCCTAACATTTTAAATGATTGATTCAGGATGACGATAAGGTGTGGCCTATCCAGAGGTTTGTTTGAGGTGAGGCCTACTCAGGGTTGCAGATGAAATTTAGGCTTGTTGAAGAGTACAGAGGAGATAATACATGTTCAGGCCTACCAATGAAGTGAGTCATGTCCACTTCACTCTTGAACAAAGGCCAGACCTCTTCTGTGTCCGTGGACAGGCCTAAACCTCATCTGCACAATGTGATTCGTAAAGTTAGGAAACACAGGTGATGTAATTGAAAAATGTGGAATTTCTTTTCCTCATTTCACAATCACATCACCTGTGTTTCCTTTGCTTAGGTATCTCATTGTGCAGATGGAGTCTAGCATATCAAAGAGTACACAGAAGTTGAGCACTGTATACAACAATTTTGACATTTACAGAAGATTCAGCTTCTCCATGCCCCCTACACAGTCCTAAATGTTTACAGTTTAAACTGACGGTATCTTGTTGGAGATGAAGTGAGGCCTGTCTTGCAACATGGTGCATCTTTTGCATCACTGCTGCATCGGTTTCATGTGGCAGAGGACTTTACAGCATGACACATCTGCCTAGATGCATCAAGTTGTAAATATGTAGCAACATAGCAAATCTTTTGCACCGCCGCTGCGTCACAAAAGTGACGCAGAGCGGCGCAAAAGAGGCACACTGCTATCATAAATCTGTCCCTAACATTTTAAATGATTGATTCAGGATGACGATAAGGTGTGGCCTATCCAGAGGTTTGTTTGAGGTGAGGCCTACTCAGGGTTGCAGATGAAATTTAGGCTTGTTGAAGAGTACAGAAGAGATAATACATGTTCAGGCCTACCAATGAAGTGAGTCATGTCCACTTCACTCTTGAACAAAGGCCAGACCTCTTCTGTGTCCGTGGACAGGCCTAAACCTCATCTGCACAATGTGATTCGTAAAGTTAGGAAACACAGGTGATGTAATTGAAAAATGTGGAATTTCTTTTCCTCATTTCACAATCACATCACCTGTGTTTCCTTTGCTTAGGTATCTCATTGTGCAGATGGAGTCTAGCATATCAAAGAGTACACAGAAGTTGAGCACTGTATACAACAATTTTGACATTTACAGAAGATTCAGCTTCTCCATGCCCCCTACACAGTCCTAAATGTTTACAGTTTAAACTGACGGTATCTTGTTGGAGATGAAGTGAGGCCTGTCTTGCAAGATGGTGCATCTTTTGCATCACTGCTGCATCGGTTTCATGTGGCACAGGACTTTACAGCATGACACATCTGCATAGATGCATCAAGTTGTAAATATGTCGCAATATAGCAAATCTTTTGCACCGCCGCTGCATCACAAAAGTGACGCTCAGTGGCGCAAAAGAGGCACACGGCTATCATAAATCTGCCCCTAACATTTTAAATGATTTATTCAGGATGATGATAAGGTGTGGCCTATCCAGAGGTTTGTTTGAGGTGAGGCCTACTTAGGGTTGCAGATGAAATTTAGGCTTGTTGAAGAGTACAGAGGAGATAATACATGTGCAGGCCTACCAATGAAGTGAGTCATGTCCACTTCACTCTTGAACAAAGGCCAGACCTCTTCTGTGTCCCTGGACAGGCCTAAACCTCAACTGCACAATGTGATTCATAATGTTAGGAAGCACAGGTGATGTAATTGAAAAATATGGAATTTATTTTCTTCATTTCAGAATCACATAACCTGTGTTTCCTCAGCTTAGTTATCTCATTGAGCAGATTTAGTCTAGCATATCCAAGAGTACGCAGAGGATGAGGACTGTATCCAACAGAGCAATGTACATTACTCACCTCCTTTGACACTTACAGAAGCCTCAGTTTAATATTTCTCAGTTCAATATTTATTTAAAGAAGCACACAAAATATGACCTTCTCATAAATGTGAAAAGCGTTTTTTTTTTTTTAAAAAACGATTTTCTGGTCATAATTTGAAAACACAACACAGGTCCTATGTAGAAGCACATCCTATCAGTACTTAAATTAGCCAAGCACACATGGGGGCGTATTTACAAGGACCTTACACCACAGGGAAATAACTTAAATTAAAATGGGGAAAATAACATCAAAGGGACTCAAAGGCCTTTTAAATATGCCCCAAGCAGCCTATGAAACTCTAGCAGTACATATCAAGAAACTTAAATGACTTCAATAAACGTTTTTAAACACATCAAGTAAAGCAGTTATTCAACTACATTCATGGGGAAGTGACTTAAAATGCCCTAACACACATGAAAGCGTATTTTGAAGGCCCTTAAACCATTTTTGCATCACTTTTAACATGGCTATGTAACTCAAAGAAACAAAATCTAAATTTGCCAAGCACACATGGAGGCGTATTTACAAGGACCTTGCACCACGGGGAAATGTCTTAAATTAAAATGGGAAAAATAATATCAAAGGGACTCAAAGGCCTTGTAAATATGCCCCAAGCAACCTATGACACTCTAGCAGTACATATCAAGAAACTTAAATGACTTCAATAAACGTTTTTAAACACATCAAGTAAAGCAGTTATTCAACTACATTCATGGGGAAGTGACTTAAAATGCCCTAACACACATGAAAGCGTATTTTGAAGGCCCTTAAACCATTTTTGCATCACTTTTAACATGGCTATGTAACTCAAAGACACAAAATCTAAATTTGCCAAGCACACATTGGGGCGTATTTACAAGGACCTTGCACCACGGGGAAATGTCTTAAATTAAAATGGGAAAAATAATATCAAAGGGACTCAAAGGCCTTGTAAATATGCCCCAAGCAACCTATGAAACAAAGCAACATTTTAAATACACAACTTTCTTCATAATTTTCTCCCTAAAGCATACTATTCTCTATCTAAATTAAAAAAATCTTTTCTCACCTTAGCAAATATTTTTTGAGTTTCAAAACAGTCTCAGACACACACCAATTTGTCTTCAGCAGAGCAAAAGGTATGCACTCCAGAGGCTGCAACCAACAATGGCACAGAAATGCTGTAATTCATCACACATATCTCTCATGTCACCCAATCAAAACTCTTCCCTCACTTTTTTCAAATCAACACCCTTCCCCCTTCTGCCCTTTCTGCCTTTTTTCCATAGCAACCACCTCCTGAAAGACCTCTCATGTTTGCAAGTTCACACAACAATGTTTCAATTGAACTCTGAACTCTCAGTACACGTGCGTATCCAGTGCAATCTTTCATAAAACGATTTTTTCTTGACCATTCAAATTACATCTTTCAAATAACTCATCCATGCACCCTAACTTTCTGTTTTCAGCAATCAAAATCCACCAATCACTGCTACTGATTCATTAGCACAGAAACTCCACAGTTTTTTTCATTATAAACTCTTATTTTTTCAACTGCCATTTCATTCCCACACTTCATCTGACTGCAGCAGAACCTTCTCTCACCATGTTTTCTGTCTGGATTGTTGGACATAGTTACATCTACTGGGCTCAAAGGTATGCCGATAACAGCAATTTACCTAACCTCAATTTACAAAATGTGGAAATCAAGTGGATTGGCCACAGAGGATTAAAATGTCACCAATTGATACCATTGGTGAAAACCTTTTTGCATTTGCCAAAACCTGACCTGTTAATTGTGCACTGTGGAGGAAATTACTTGGGCACTTTGACTGGGGTAGGTCTGGAAATGCTTTTAAAGGACACCTTTGACCAATTGATGGCACTTTTTCCTCAAACTGCCTTGGTATATTCAAATATATGCCAAAGACAGAAATGGAGGTGGTTGAACCAATTTTGTCCACAAATTGAGAAATCAAGGAAGCATGTAAATAAGTCTGTTTCAGCTTACATGAGAGACCATGGAATGGGCTCCATGTACAACAATAACTTGCGTTACTACATGCAAGATATCTACAGAGGAGATGGAGTTCACTTCTCAGATGAGGGGAACAGAGTTTTCATCCTGAATTTAAGACTATGTATTGGTACCTACTTATAAGTACCTAAATCTACCACAGACCCAAAAGCTCTTCTCAGAGCTACCCTAACTATGATCACCATAAACACAGTTTAAATGTAACTTTTTTTTTACTAATTTTCACAATTTACGCTTTCCGGAGCGCTACCCGGTACGCGCACCGGACGCTAACCGCGTGAAAATTTAAAAAAAAATGTTTTTTTTTCGCACATATGGACCTCCTCAGCCACCCTCAGAAAACCTAGGGGGTCAGGATACGTCTACTGTGCCCCCTTCTACCCATTCTGAACATTATTTGCCCTCCATCTTGTATCTCAATTCTACCGAAACACAAAATGGAGGACTCCCGTAACGCTGCCGGTTCGCGTACCGGGGCGCGCACCGGGAAGCGCTCAATTAAAAAAGGTGGGAAAGTAATTCACACAAAAACGACTGGAGACAGTTTCACCAAATATAGATTAGCTCATACTACATACCAATCCCTACCATTTTCACAAATTTGATTGGAATTCCATTTAGCCATTTAGCCTGTAGACCTCTCTAAATACCCTGAGGTAAATTACTTCACAAAACACATCTGAAGTGTTGGAATTGACAACCAATTAAAATGTTACTTTCATTTTCTTCTTTTTTTACCTGACATTTGATTGGTTATGTACCTGAATATATATAAAGAAAGAGAGAGAAACACAGCCATTTTGACTACTACTTCCTGAAGTACATTGCAAGAGCATTTTCACTAACAACTTAAACTTGTTTTTAAAAGGTAAGATGTTATTTTATAAATTTGACAGGAGAACTATGTTATGCACTTTAAATTAATTTGGGAAAACATTTTCAGATAGTTTTATACTATCCCTCTGTAAGAGTTAGACATTGAGAAAGGCTTGCTTATTATAATTATGGATTGATTTAGGTTTCTGTGGTATAATTATGAATTTACTTAGGCTTTTTCACAGGCACTTTTTAATAGTACTACTTCACGCCTGAAACCATACAGTGCCCATAGATAACTTCTCTGTTATAAACTCACAAGTACCTGTCTGAACTTAAACCCAACAGTGCCCGATCTCTACTGATATATTTATTTTTTATGCAAATTTCAGCACAAAAATGGAAGGAGAACAGAACGTTTCCTTTGAAATTGTCCTAGAGATGAACAATGAGGAAATCATTGAACCCATTGACTTGGAATTCATGGATGAATCACAAGACCATGAACTTCTACAATGTGTAGAATCTGTGGATTTCTTACTTCAATATGAGGACGGTCAAATGTGGGAAGTTATGTTCAGTCAAAAAGAAGACATATCAGACAGTCAAATGTTAGACGTTCTATTAAATTTTGAAAAAGAATCAGAAAAATAAATTTATATTTAATAATCAAAAATTGTTCGAGTCTTTAATCATTTTTATATCTAATTCATAAACTAGTACCAAATTGATTATAATGTAAAGTCAGACTTATAGTATACTGTGCAACTTTATATTATCTCCAATGTGTATTTAACATCTCTTTATCATCTCCTGCCTCCATATTGTTTCTGCTTTCCTGACACACTATGGTATGAATTCCATATTCCACAATTACTTCTGAAACAACATGCAAGATATCTACAAAGGAGTCGGTGTATATTAATTTTTTTGACTCTGCATTGGTACCTACATATTGCTACTTAAATAAAAAAAACAAAAAAAACGAACAATCAATAAACATACAATATTTAAAAAGTCTATCATTCTTTTTTCCTTATATTACGCTCCCCGGACCGTTTCCCGGTGCGCGTACCGGGCGCTCCCTATGCAAAAAAACCAAAAATATATATATATTTTTTTCCCCGCGGGGCCCTTTTAAAGCCTCCACATCAAACCTAGGGGGTCAGGGAGGATCTGCTATGCCCCCTTATGGTCATTTACCCCTTTGTTTTGGCCTCCTCTTGTCTCTCGATCCTACCGAGAGACAAGATGGCGGCCACTGCGGACTGTTTAGAATGTTGACAGACACCGGAGAGCCAATCAGCTTCGCTTCGCGAAGTTCCGTTACGCGTCAAGTACGCGAACCGGGGCGCTGCCCGGAGCGCGCTTACAGATATATATATTTTTTTTAACGTTAATTTCTCAAAATCAACTGGAACACATATATTGAGACCTAGCAAAGGCACATCGGGCTACCAGTCCCTACAATTTTGCCAAGTTTCGTGGAAATCCATTCAGCCGTTCGAGCTAAAAGTGAGGCCAACCGCCCTATGGAAAATTGCATGGGAAAAATGCGTTTTGGGACCCCCCTTTTTTCTCGGCCCCCCCTTGACGAAACCCCCCCAAATTTTCAGGGGCTACTCAGAAACAGAATGTTCCATTTTCCTGAAACTTTCAGCCAATTCCGTCCTCAAACGCCAAAGTTATTCGACATAGAATTTTCAAAAATCCCATAGAGAAAAAATCCTAGCTATATATACCTACTGGCGTCATGGCGGCAGCGCTGGCTTTACGTGAATAAATATCACCTTGCACCAGCACTTCTGGGTCGACTCTTTGTTGCTAGACACTGTTGGTGAACTTTTCTTTACCAAAGCGACAACTTGCAGAATATATATATATATATATATATATATTCACTGAAAAAACCATAGGTTATAGACCATATATAGTTAGGAATTAGCATTTACAAAACCTTGAAAATTCACTGAAAAAACCATAGGTTATAGACCATATATAGTTAGGAATTAGCATTTAAGAAACCTTTTTTTACTCACACAAAACCATTGAAATTCCATATATAGTTAGTTGTACTAACTATATATCGCGCACCCGCAATCCACTGCTGATCATGTCACATATTACATCATTCATGACATGGTCAGTGACATCACTGATGACATCACTGATGACATCTCAAATGACATCACTGATGACATCACTGATGACATCTCAAATGACATCATTGATGATATCACTGATGACATCACTGATGACATCACTGATGACATCTCAAATGACATCACCGATGACATCACTGATGACATCACTGATCACATCTCAAAAGACATCACTGATGACATCACTGATGACATTAGTCATGTGATAATACGATGAATCTCTTCAGACTCTAATAAAAACTTAGATACACTCAGTGTAAACAGACACTCACAGACTGTCACTCATCCATGGAGTTACTCACACACCTAGTCAGTCATGCAAAGAATCAATCTCACATCCATTTCCTCAACTATACAGTTATACACACCTTACTTATTCAAACATATACTAACACATATTTACTCTCTTATACAATCCCTGATACAAGTTCACAATGATCCATACAGCCACTCACACATTCACTGGCTCTTATGCATAGTTATTTATATATGTCAACTCTCACATGTACTGTGTTTTACATATGTACTTACTTTGACATGTAGCACTTAGATATCCATTCACTCACCAATACACTCATGCACACAGTCAACCGCCCATACAGCTGTTTCCACATGCACTTTTGAACCCATACATCTAGTGAATCAACTGCTCACACATCTGTGCACAGAGTTATGCACCTCCCAGCCACCCACACACACACTCAGTCTCCCATACAAATACTTAGGTAATCAACCAATAACCCATATAGTTACTCATATAGCTACTGATCAACACATGCAGCTGTTTACAGAACAACAGACATAATGATGCACAAATTAAGACAGTTTAGTCACTAACCCATGCACTCAGTGAGACACATTTAATCAGTCACTCATACAGTCAGTCATGCACCTAATAAATCCTTCATTCAGACACTTATAAATCCACTCATTCTTCAATATGTAAGACATATTTTAACTTTACAGAAACATACAGTCACTGGATGTTGTCATCAGTGATGTCATCAGTGATGTCATTTGAGATGTCATCATGAATGTCATCAGTGATGTCACTGACCATGTCATGAATGATGTAATATGTGACATGATCAGCAGTGGATTGCGGGTGCGCGATATATAGTTAGTACAACTAACTATATATGGAATTTCAATGGTTTTGTGTGAGTAAAAAAAAGGTTTCTTAAATGCTAATTCCTAACTATATATGGTCTATAACCTATGGTTTTTTCAGTGAATTTTCAAGGTTTTGTAAATGCTAATTCCTAACTACATATGGTCTATAACCTATGGTTTTTTCAGTGAATTTCATTGGTTTTTTAAAAGCTAATATCTATAGCTGTAAAATGTATTCTTCTTTAAATCAAAAAATATATTTTATATGTTTATTAATAATTTTTTTTATTATTATTTTTTTTTGTTCGCTCCCGGTTCGCGAACCGGGAAGCTTCCCGTTAGCTCAATTTGGTGCCGCGACCCGGTCCGCGAACCGGTAAATGTTCCGTTTGCGCAACTGCCGCGTTAGAAATCAACATCGTGACGCGTCGCGGAAGCGCGACGTATCACGTTGTCGCGTAATGCGTCTTATGGCGCGCTGCGTTAGCGCACCCGGAAGTGCTCCGGTACGCGAACCGAGACGCGAAGCGCAGCTCCCCGGAAGCGATCCGGGGCGCGTCACGAAAGCGCGAAGTATCGCGTTGCCACGTAATGCGTCTTATGATGTGCCGCGTTAGCGCACCCGGAAGTGCTCCGGAGCGCGAACCGAGGCGCGAAGCGCAGCTACCCGGAAGCGATCCGAGGCGCGTCCCGCAGCGCGTAACATAAGCGTAACAGGTCTTGTGACTTGTTAATAAAACTTTTCATTGGTTCATTTCACTTTTGGTTTCCTAATGATGTAAGGCTAGGTCATGTGACCTAAAAATAACACTTTTCATTGGTTTAGAACTATTTTTTTTCCAAAATGATGAAAGCCCCCACCTTTTTTCTCACTCTGACTTTCAACTTTGTGAAAGGAAGACCTATTTTGCTGAGTGGAAAATGGCTTCACTAGTAGCTGCAGCTGGTGCACCCCCACCACCACCACCACCTCCTCATAGGAAGAGAGGACCACCTCCACAGTTCCTTCCCAACACAGAGGAGGAAGAGGATGAAGAAGAGGAAGAGGAAATACAGCCAACACAGTTTTTACGTGAGGAGCCCCGGATATCTCACCATAAAAATAGTTTCATTTGGCAGTTTTTTTCTTTTCCTGAAGGACAAAAAAAAGTTAATGCTCGCTATGTGACGTGCCTCATATGCAAAGAGGACTTATCTAGAGGCACAAATAAGAAGTATAGTTACGGCAACTATACTATGCACCGTCACATGCAGAGGTGGCATCCACTAAATTACAGCAGGGCAGAGATGCGTGACCTCCAGGACAACCCATCAACTCCTGTGGCCAGGACATCGGCACAGGTAACTCTGTCGGGGCCAGAGGCACGGGAAACAGTGCCAAACATTCAAGACAACTTTGTCCACATGAAGATAGTGTGTTTATATTGCGGTACCTTACTCTCATGTGGCAATATGAGTATTAATTTGATAAACAGAGCATTTGAAAACCACAAGTGCTCAAAACGCCCCAAAAAATAAAAACATTTTTTGCTCCTGTTGAGCCCTTTCCAATGCCTGTTTTTCGAGGTTTCCCCCCCCAAAAAACCAAAAAAAAACATAAAATTGTTCAAAAATACAAAAAAAACAAAAAATGTTCAGAAAAATAAAAAAAATATAAAACAACAAAAACATTAAAAAAAAAGTTCTTTTCAGAACTACCTCCCCTTTATAAAAAAATTGCTAGAATGTTTAGCACTCTGGCAACCTCTATTTCTTTTGGTTCGCTTCCCGGTTCGCTCGCCGGTACGCGAACCGGAAGCGAACCAAAAAATAAAAAAAAAATAAAAAGAAGAGTAAGTATAAGGGAAGTAAACAGAGAGTAATGTTAAAAGAAAGACAGCTATAGTGACTAAACCAGAGATACTGTTTAATAGATTTATTTACCGAAGAAAAGATGTAAGAGGATATAATTGTGAAAAACAAAATAGATAAGGAAGTGAAAGACAAAAAGGAGAGTAGAAGAATAACAAAGAAGAGTTTCTTAGAGAATGTGAGTGAATGTTCAAAATAAGATTAAAACATGTGGAATAACAGAGAGAAAAACCAGAAAGCAGAAAAGAAGAAGTAACAGAAAAAGAATAATTGAAACAGCAAAGAAATGTAAATAACATAGGGGCATATTATCAACATAGGCAATAAATGTTTTGCAGCTTTTATCGGCAGAAATGTGTCGCTAAAGCCGCTTTTGCTGCAGAAAACTGCCGCTAAAACCGCTTTTGCAGCAGTTTTCTGCTGATAAAAACAGCAATAATTGTATTGGCTGTGTTCATAATATGCCCCTTAGTGTGCTTCAACTACACAGAGAAAGCATAATGAACAAGTAGTGAAAGAGTGATCAGTCAGAGACACTAAGAGTAATAGAGACGGAGTGAGTGAACAAGAGTGAGGAACTATGAGAAGAGAAAGACTGAGAAAAGGAGTGGAAGGAGTAGAGTAAGTAAGTAATAGAGAAAGGAATGAGGGAAGTAGCAACAGCAGGAAAGTGAGGGTTAAAGAAATGAAGTAGTGAAACTAATAGAAGTTAAATGTGATAGAAATGTAACGAAAAGAGTAGAAAACATTTACCTTATAATTGTCGTTAACTTAGTCACTTGTTATTTTTATACTTTCAATCTGTGAAAGAGAGAACAAACATTTGAAAAATATTAAAACATGTATTTAAAAATTAGAAAAGACAAGGGAAAAGATTGAAGGACAAACAGTTTTTCAACAACTTTGACACTTACAGAAGCTTCTGCTTCTCCAGGCCCCCTACACAGTCCTAAAGATATACATTTTAAACTAACAGTATCTTGATGCAGATGAACTGAGGCCTATCTTGGAACATGGTGCATCTTTTGCACTGCTGTTGTCTCACAAAAGTGACGCAATGGCAGCGCAAAAGAGGTGCACAATCATCATAAAACTGTTCCTAACATTTTAAATGATTGTTTCAGGATGGCAATAAGGTGTGTCCTATCCAGACGTTTGTTTCAGGTGAGGCCTACTCAGGGTTGCAGATGAAATTTAGGCTTGTTCAAGAGTACAGAGGAGATAATACATGTGCAGGCCTACTAACGAAGTGAGTCATGTCCACTGCACTCTTGAACAAATGTCAGACCTCCTCTGTCTTCTGGAACAGGCCTAAACCTCATCTACACAATGTGATGTGTAATGTTAGGAAACACAGGTAATATAATTGAAAAACTTGCAATTTTTTTTGCTCATTCCACAATCACATCACCTGTGTTTCCTTAGCTTAGGTATCTCATTGTGCAGATGTAGTCCAGCATATGAAAGAGTACATAAAATGTGAGCACTGTATACAACAACTTTGACACTTATAGAAGCCTCAGCTTTTCAATGCCTACTACACAGTTCTAAATGTATATCATAAATACAAAAAGTACAGAATTAATTATACATGTTAAATGGTTTATTTTTGCTGTTCTCAGAATTTATCAAATTTCACTAAAAATAGTGACTTGAAGGTATTCATCATATAACAGCGGGAAAAAAAAACACAATCAAAATGATTGTGTTTAAAAAACCCATATAACATAACCAAACAGAAATCAGAACTCCTGAAAAGTAACTTACTTTCCATGACGTCGAAGGATATCCTATGAACAGCTTACACTCTGTTGTGCTGCTATTATTTTCAGCCCTGGGAAGGACATGGCTTTTGTAGTTCGGACTGGACTGTTCCCATGGGGCACAGGGTCAGCGCTGATTTGCATATCGCCATTGTCTAACCCAGGGTGGTGTGGAGTGGAAAAACGATGGATTTGGGCCCAGATCTTTGGACTGGGGTGAATGTGTGACATTGATCCACATTCTGTCCATCACTGTTGTGTTTGCAATTACCGCTCTAAGTGTACTGGGGATGCTCAGACGTGAGTCCCAGACACTCCACACCACTGGAATCAAGCTAGCCGGGCTGATGAGAGGTGTTACCTCGAAACCGGGCCGGTCCTCGGATGCTTGTTTCCGTTCTGGGAAGGACATGGCTTTTGTAGTTCGGACTGGACTGTTCCCATGGGGCACAGGGTCAGCGCTGATTTGCATATCGCCATTGTCTAATCCAGGGTGGTGTGGAGTGGAAAAACGATGGATTTGGGCCCAGATCTTTGGACTGGGGTGAATGTGTGACATTGATCCACATTCTGTCCATCACTGTTGTGTTTGCAATTACCGCTCTAAGTGTACTGGGGATGCTCAGACGTGAGTCCCAGACACTCCACACCACTGGAATCAAGCTAGCCGGGCTGATGAGAGGTGTTACCTCGAAACCGGGCCGGTCCTCGGATGTTTGTTTCCATTCTGGGAAGGACATGGCTTTTGTAGTTCGGACTGGACTGTTCCCATGGGGCACAGGGTCAGCGCTGATTTGCATATCGCCATTGTCTAACCCAGGGTGGTGTGGAGTGGAAAAACGATGGATTTGGGCCCAGATCTTTGGACTGGGGTGAATGTGTGACATTGATCCACATTCTGTCCATCACTGTTGTGTTTGCAATTACCGCTCTAAGTGTACTGGGGATGCTCAGACGTGAGTCCCAGACACTCCACACCACTGGAATCAAGCTAGCCGGGCTGATGAGAGGTGTTACCTCGAAACCGGGCCGGTCCTCGGATGCTTGTTTCTGTTCTGGGAAGGACATGGCTTTTGTAGTTCGGACTGGACTGTTCCCATGGGGCACAGGGTCAGCGCTGATTTGCGTATCGCCATTGTCTAACCCAGGGTGGTGTGGAGTGGAAAAACGATGGATTTGGGCCCAGATCTTTGGACTGGGGTGAATGTGTGACATTGATCCACATTCTGTCCATCACTGTTGTGTTTGCAATTATTTTCAGCCCGCCACTTTCTGAAAGAAAAGCTCCATCGTTTTGAAAAATATGTTACATACAATAAATGACTTCTCGCTCTCTACCGCACGTTTCCACAAGGCCAAA
This sequence comes from Lissotriton helveticus, assembly GCF_964261635.1. Classification (NCBI taxonomy): domain Eukaryota; kingdom Metazoa; phylum Chordata; class Amphibia; order Caudata; family Salamandridae; genus Lissotriton; species Lissotriton helveticus. The sequence continues at coordinate 919,155,607 of NC_136059.1, forward strand.
TTGTGTAAGAGCCATTTATAACTCTTGGAATTCTTCTAAGCAAATCCCTTCATTTTGTATTTCCGCAACTTTCAGAAAGAAAACGTTCAAGATCACTTTCACAATCCTGGACTAGTAATATCTTACCCTTCTTGCTCACTCATGTTCTACATTTCCTATGACACTGATACTGCTTACTATGAAGCAGACTTACACTACCTCTATGAGTACTACAATTATTTAATTCTCTACATCACTTTTAATCACAAAGCAATATAAAACAGTAGATAAAATTATATCAACCCCTAGAATCATTATACGCCAGTTACCTACCCTAAATTCTCTTTTCTGAAAACAGAAAGTAAGAATATTTTTAAATAAAAAGGCAACATTGTATCGTAGTCAAATGGGAATAATTTCCGAAACAGCAAATTGTTTTACATTTTCAATAAGCTGTGTAATAAGCGGATCTGTCAAATGACCATCATGCCATATAATAGCTGCAGTTACAAATGTTCTTCCTAAAATCAACGACTGTGTAGCCACAACATTTGTAATTAAAGTTGAAGACTTACTTTCATCAGGTTTATATAGTTGGATTTTCAAAATGACATTATAATCAAACGTTTGGACCAATAATCTAGACAGCATTGCAGACTTACATTCCCTCTACTCCATGTTTTGATTGGCTGCTTGAATTAGCTTATAAAAAGAAACAGTTTTTCTGAACTCATACAAAGTGCAGTTATTTTTCCATGACGTCAAGTGTTATGGTAAGAACACCGTTTGCTTTGGGAAATACTCTGTTGTCCTTCAACTAATCTCTGCCCACCACTTTCTGTAAGAAAATCTTCTTTTTTTCCAGGATCTATTTAAAACTCAAAAATAACTTTTGACTCTGTACTACACTTATCCTCAAGGCCAAATCGTGTAGGAGCCATTAGAACCTCTTGAAATTCCTCAGAGCAAATCCTGAGATTCCTTCCCTAAAATTTTGGTTTTAAAAACACCAGGTAAGAATTTTTAAGGTCAAAAGGCAATTTTTTTTTTAAAGTTAAAACAGAATCATTGCAGAATGACCAGCCATTTCTAGACTTTAAATAAGCTGTGTAATGTCCTGATGTTATTGAAGGACCGTCATGATATATAATTGCTGCAGTTACAAAAGTCCTTCCTGATATTGACAACTGTGAAGCCACAAAATTTTTAATTAAAGTTGTCAATTTTGTTCCATCAGGCCTACATCGTTGGAACATTAAAATGACATACTGGCCATATGTTCGTATAAATAATGTTGACAACATTGCAGACTTACATTGGCTACACTCCATGTTGTGATCAGCTGCTTTTACTAGCTTATTAAAGGACACTGATTTACTCTCTGGCAAAGTTAAATATATAAATCTTTCTGAGTCTACACTAGTAGTACTTGATACCCTACAGTTCTCGCAGTCATGCTGCCATTGATAAGAAAGCCCAAACAGGTGATCTACATCTACACCTTCAGCATGCAATACATCAAGCATATACATTAAAAACTCCTGACAATCTTGCTGAATATTTTGAGAGAATTGTGTTTGACCTGAACATCTGTCTAACAGATTTCGAATTTCAGACACACTTTCTATTTTTGTTCTATCAGTGCTACATTTCTCTAACACAGAATTTAACAAACTGCAAAATCTTTGATCAGAATTGACCACAATCTCTTCTTTTACATTTTCTAGAGAAAACAAAACATTAACCACTACATTAGCATAGCAGTTGACACCAGAACTGTTTTCAAATTGAAAACCAACAACATCTTCAACAGAATCCTTTTTCTTTCTGCTTATATATTCAGGTTCATCGACTTTTCGTCTTTTTGCTACAACCTCCCTACTATTGGTCACATTTCTTCGTTTCCGGCCTACCACACGTTTCTCAAACAAAGGATATTGAGGCAAATGTGGCGCATACTCTCTTCTTAACCTATTGTATTCCTTAACACAATCTAGATCCGCACAAATGTTTGTGACATCACACTCAATCAAGTACAATCCCGATAAAGTTCTAACTCGTGACAATGCCACATATGCCATACCCTCCTTGAACACAGAACTGCCAATATTCACCAATGCACTGTCTACACTTAAACCTTGCGATTTATGGATTGTCACCGCATATGCCAAGCAAACAGGAAACTGCTTACGGCGAACATATAAGTCTTTTACAAGCAAAAATCTAGCAGAACAACGACCAATTAGCTGTACTTCCTCAATGCCATCAAATTTAATTTTTAAAAATTCAATTCCATCTCTATTTCTGTATTTCACAAAATCAACAACATTACCCATTGATCCATTTACCAGACCTCTTTCAACATGTAAATTCCTTCTTAAAATTATACGGCAGTTTAAGCACACATTCAGAGTCTTTTCAAAACCAGCTGTTTTAGATATAGTCTTCTCTAATGAATCCAATTTTGTTTTCAAATTCTCAGACAAAATAATTGTTGATCCCATATGCTCTACTCTGTCAATAGCTTCCAGTTTCACAATCTCTTGGTTTTCTAAATGCAACATTTTGTTATTGAAAATGGCACATTCTGCAAGAGTTGGCATCAAACATATTCCAGATTTCTTCTCAGTAATTTTCTGAAAAATATTCTCAGGCACAACGTCTTGTTCTGGATACAAATTTGACAGTAATCGTGCATGTAAAGCTTCTTTCCCATGCTCGGTCACTTTTCCAATTCTAACATCTTGTAGAATATTCTTGTAATCTTCATCCTTCGCCTGACGCATATTTTCATGCAGTTCAGCATAATTGAAGTTTACCCATATATTGACGTTGCCAATGCTCCCTAGGCACTTCCTGGTATCTTCATGCGTGAGCATTTTGAACACAGGTTGTCCTTTCACTGGTGTCAGCTGCAGAAGATCTCCGAAAACAATGATGTGTTTGCCACCAAATAACACATCATACTCTGTTTTAAGAACGTCTTGCATTCTCAAATGCACAAAGGCAAGCATGACATTAGAAACCATGCTTACTTCGTCAATGATAAGAAGTTTCATTTTCCTCAAGACTCTTGAAACTTCACAACAAGCATCTCCAGATAACTTGTGGTATTGTAATTTGTTATCATGCTCCACTGGCAGCATCAATAGACGATGCAAAGTAATACCTTTAATGTTATGTGCTGCCAGTCCAGTTGGAGCGGTGACAACACAAGACAGCGATGACTCAGTCCTTTTCTGCAGATAACATGAAATTGCTTTAATGAGGAAACTTTTTCCAGTTCCCGCTTCTCCACTCACGTACAGTCGGACAGGCTTCAACGACGTACATGAGCACTCTTTCTTCTCATGACTTAATCCATGATCAATTTGCTTGGTAACTACGTCATATATTTTCCTCTGCTCAACGTTGAGTTGTCTTTCCAAGTCTTCTAAGTTAACCACATCCTCCTGAGCATGTGCCATGGCTCTTTCCACTTCATTCATGGCAGTGGCACCTTCATTTTCGATAACAGGTCCTCCTAGTGGATCCTGACTCAATGAAACAGAACTCTGACTGTCCTGAGAACTGTCTCTGGCAATCTCGGCTGCAATCGTTGCTTCTTGCTCGATTTCCGCATTCAACATTTCAAGATATTTGGGAAAAGCAGGACATTCTATGGTCTCCTTGGCGGCAGTGAAGGAGTCTTCGTAACAGAGGAAATCTCCAAGCAGTTCCTCTTCTGCACGCCAAGGCTTAAAAAGTTGCAAAAGTGCTAAATAGAAAAACTCATTTTTTTCAGGAGATTTGCCACTCAATTTTCGATGGTTTAACAAGAGGCATTTTCTTTGCTTGACCAGACATCCCTCACTTCCAATTACAGCATACACTCCTTTATCAATATCTTCGTTGATGTTCCTCTTGAATATGTAATTTTGTAGAACCTCATACAGACAAACATTCTCGAGGTGACTGCTTCGATTTGGATAATATGTATCCAACATGTTGGTCTTCAAAATATCGGTACTGTTTGGTTCCTTTTCCGCCAAATACTCAATTTCCCGCACAGGTTTCAGAACTCGATTACGCGTTGCAGCAAGACCAAGACTCGCCCAAACGATACTCCTAGATTTGGCATAGAGACTTGCTGAAGACAACCGGTCAGAACATTCGTAAGCTCCGATTTCTCGATGCGACAACATCTTCAGACTGAAACTGTACAACTTCTTACTGAGGCTCTTTTCATGGGAAATGTCCTCCCACATATCCTTCAATTCTGTCTTTTCTTTTTTGGTGATGTAAGATGTCACATACCGAGCCACAGCCATACAGTTATCAGCCACAAACTGTATATCCATGTTAGCATTCCACATGGACAAAATCACTGGGTTGTAGTCGTTGATGTACTTGGAGTCTTCGTTCCTTTTCAAATTGTATGTGTTTTTAGGTGATTTCTTCATCACATTATGTCGCAGCGAAGACATCAAACCGTTTACTCTTCCTTTAGAAATCACCGGTCGTGGAAAGGCGAAACGACATTTGGTGTAGAACTTGTCCTTGTTTCTGAATTTACGACAACAGTACTTTCCGCAACGATGGCTTTGGAAGCGTAGAACTTGTTCTCTTAGGCTTTTGTCCTCCTTTGCATTTGGAACAGCACATGTAGAATACTGTTCTATGAAACTCATCACTAAGTCTTCTGGATCCGTTCCAAATTTAGGTGCATCCTTGATCCACAGCAGCATATGTATATGAGGAGCACCTCTTGCTTGGTACTCCTTTCTCCAGAAGAAATCCAACACCTCTCCAAGAGGTGGATTTCTCTTGTTCATGATGAAAGACATCATAGCTTCAAATCTATGATTGAAGTACCTGCATACATTCACTGGATCCAAAGAGCACAGTTCTCCGGGTGTCTTGAATTCGATATTTTCAATGTTTCCATTTGCCTCTCGTAGAAATTCAAGTAAGTCTTCCCAGCCATACTCGGCACAGCTCAGAGTGAGGAACCATGTGGGAGTTCCTAAGTTCCTCAGCATACATTTTAAATCACCATGACGACGGTACCAGTACTCATTAGTACCACGCTGACACGCCATGAGATTAATCAGGTGACAATCCAAAATACTGTCTTGCACATTGACTTTATCCATAAAGTCACTTGCAGAGATGTTTTGCATCTGTATACCACTTTTCAAGATGTGGTTCACTGCATATGACAGTCCAGACAGATCGCTTTCAAACAGGAGATGAAACAAATAGGGAATGCATTGTCGAAACCTAGCATCTTCTGCATATAATCGTAAAGTCCGGTATTCAGAAGCAGGAATTTGATGAGGTCGCTCATCATATCTTCCTCCTTGACCTGTTGGAAATAGCTGTGGGAAACACCGAGCTTCCAAACTTTCCTCCCAAACACTAATGGGACTCCCTTTGGCTTGTTTCATTTGAAACAACTCAATAGCATTCCCCATGACTTCCTTGGAATGCAAAGGATGAACACTATAATGTTCATATATTTCTTCACTTTTAGAGGGTTCTACTTTCTCAATTTGACCAGCACACAAATCGCTATCCTCTTCCTCACTTACTTCCTCTTCTGCAACATATACATTCTTATAGTACTTATTATTTTTTTTCAAATACAATGTTGCCTTTTTGACTTTCCTAACATCCACTAAATCTTGCCATATTTTCTTATTCTTTGTCGGAACCCCATTAACTAAGATAACCAGAGGTTCCTCTTCCACTTTTTCTACTCCAATTGTGTTAATGTTTTTCTTCAAATCTAGAGGCAAATAAACAACTCTTCCCTTTAATCCTCTCTGTAAATCTGATGGAGGCAATTTCCCTGTCTTTGGCTCCATTCTTACAATAGCCTGAAAGGGATGGATACTTTGAATCAAAATAGATTCATAAGTATTTAAATCCTTCAATTCAGAAGGAATCTCAACCTATTCCAGATTATTATGAACCGCTCTAGCAGGCATCTGTTTTTGATTTAATTTATTACAACAATAAGTACACACACATTGATCCAATCCCAAATCAAAACAATTTTCTACCATCAAGTATGTTGCAAAATCCTTCCATTCACTATTATTGTCCCTTTCACTTTTTGCATATAAATCCACTAACTTAGTCTGATTCTTATAATAAGTGCGTCGACAACACACACAAGTGAAATTAGGCCTCTCACTTGATTTCACCTGAAACGTGGCAATTTCCTTCTGAAAATTATCTGTTCTGGAAACCTGTACACTATCTTCCACATTACCCTCTTCTTGTGGGTCAATTTCAACATTCTCCTCTTTACTTCCAAAGTACCAAAACTCAATTTCTTCACACATATTCTTCACATCTATTTCAGAACCATGCAAAAGAGCAGCGCATAATTGTTTAAGCATAACTGCTGGACTCTTAGCATAATACAACATTCTAACTAATTTCCTCACTTTATTATGATGCACTGCTAGCATCCTGAAATGATGAAAAATACTCTGGCATACTCTCCTGGAAAGACAAGCCAGTGAATGACCATGCAAACCTGTCACTTCTCTCACTCTGCAAGGATCTAATTCTTGCAACAACTTCATTTTCTGCTTCAAACTTTTCTTATTAAATGTCCGTACAAAATCACAAAGCAAATTGATGGAATCCTGTCGCACACTGCAAATACTACTACACTTCCAGGTGTACACAGGACCCTTAGGACGTCTTCCTAAAACCTCATTACCTAACACCTCTTCTGTCTCTGTTGTCACAAGTTTTTCTTTTTCAACTGGACAACCATCTTTCACCTCATAAGCTCGACCATTGGTGTCAACTGCATGCACCAAATCATTATCCTGGAAATAACTCTCCTCATTAAAAAATGCCTCACAACTTGAACTATGCATCCATTCTCCGGAAAAAACTTCACAAAAATTACTACGATTAACTATTCTCTTCCATCTACTATTTCTTTTGAAATCATAAATTGCCTTGTTTAGCTTACTAATTCTATTGATTATCAAAATAAATAACTTTCGTTTAATTTCAAATGCCTGATCAATAACTTTCTCAACTTTTTTTTTTCTCTTATAAAAAACCACTTTCTGTTGACCTTTCTTAATATTTTTTAACAAATTGCCAATTATCCTTTTGCGGAACATTCGTTTACGAATGTCCCTAAACTGTTGTTTCCTTCTACTATCATGCACAGAGTTATCTCTTGCTCTAGCAGTAACATTTTGGATTGGCCTTTCCTTTCCATTTAAATTGCTTCTCTTTTTCTGGACTAAAACATTTTCTGTAGTACTACTTTTTTTTTACAAATGTTTCTTATGAATGATTTCGTGGTCTTACCCGGTGCTTTCTTGGTGACTTGACGATTTTTTATTGTAGAGGACTGCTGCATTAATTGATGAACCTGCTGTCTTTGACGTTTTGTAGCCTTTCTGATTCTATCCTTAGACGGCATTCTCAAAATTTGAAATGATCTGCAGTTGAATCTGTGGTAAAATATAATAAAAAATGTTATTAACCACTATTCCCAAACAGTAAATCAATAACAGTCATCAAAAACTTAACACACTACTTGACATTTTTACATAGAATATTTTTTAGTGCTTTGGCAAATTTAGAATACACAAATAGCAGAAAAGAAATGGAATTCTTCTTCATTTTACCTGTCCTGTTTTATATGTGAATCTGATCTAATTTTATGAGCATATTTTAATATTTTATTGAAGACACTACACATAACCTGTTTTTGAAGGTGTGTTTAATTTTAAATGAAACGGTTTACATTTTTACTTTTCATTTATTGTAAATTTTAAAAATAAATGTTTATAGTTCCATAGGCTCAAGCAGGTCAGCTTCCCACCCTATGTCATACAATTCTGACAAATCGGCATCCTCATCATGTTCTTCATCATCCTCAGGATTTAAATCATCCAAGGGATCTACTTCCACTGACGTTTCAATTACAAGTTCAATGATAAGGTCGAGATCAACTGATTGCTGATTGTCACTCATGGTTGATGTTGTCGTTATCTTTAAAGAAAGAGAACAACAATGAGATGTTGCAGAGTAAGAGACAAATCTCAGAGATTATAATAGTAAAATTGTTTAACAAGAGTAACATTTTGCAGCTATTATTTAGCCATGTCCAGCGATGCTGAGGAGGTAAGGCCTATGTCCAAGTTTTCAGTGAACAGGACTCATCTCTTCTTAACCTTGGATAAGCCTCACCGACTCTGTGTCCCCTGCTCATACTTAAATGTACAGGGGCAGATTTATGCTAAGTGGCGCATCCCCACGGATGCACCAGTTAATGTGCACCGCTGCTCTGCCACCCATAGTGTGCCGCATTTACAATGTGGAGCACCATTGAGCAAAAACAGCACAGATGCGTCACGCATCTGTGCCGCAAAAGCAGCACATTGCAGGAATCACGTCATAAGCGCGACATGTCTACTGCAATGCACAGGAGGAAGCCTCACATTGCATGGTGCATCACTTCTTATGCCTGTTTCAAACAGGCGTAAGGATTTGATTCAGCAATGCTATAAAGCTGACTCAGTGAAATCTTCTAAATTTCACTGTGTTAGTTTTACAGGGCTTTCATGCAAATTAATGCATACCTTGCAACAAAACACCTATATGAAAACTGACGCAGGTTTCATGTGGCACAGGACTTTACAGCATGACACATCTGCCTAGATGCATCAAGTTGTAAATATGTCGCCACATAGCAAATCTTTTGCACCGCCGCTGCGTCACAAAAGTGACGCACAGTGACGCAAAAGAGACTTACACCTATCATAAATCTGTCCCTAACATTTTAAATGATTGATTCAAGATTACGATAAAGTGTGGCCTATCCAGAGGTTTGTTTGAGGTGAGGCCTACTCAGGGTTGCAGATGAAATTTACGCTTGTTGAAGAGTACAGAGGAGATAATACATGTGAAGGCCTACCAATGAAGTAAGTCATATCCACTTCACTCTTGAACAAAGGCCAGACCTTTTCTGTGTCCGTGGACAGACCTAAACTTCATCTGCACAATGTCATTCGTAAACTTAGGAAACACAGGTGATGTAATTGAAAAATGTGGAGTTTCTTTTCCTCATTTCACAATCACATCACCTGTGTTTCCTTTGCTTAGGTATCTCATAGTGCAGATGGACTCTAGCATATCAAAGAGTACACATAAGTTGAGCAGTGTATACAACAATTTTGACATTTACAGAAGATTCAGCTTCTTATCTTGTTGGAGATGAAATGAGGCCTGTCTTGCAACATGGTGCATCTTTTGCATCACTGCTGCATCGGTTTCATGTGGCACGGGACTTTACAGCATGACACATCTGCCTAGATGCATCAAGTTGTAAATATGTCACCACATAGCAAATCTTTTGCACCGCCGCTGCGTCACAAAAGTGACGCACAGTGACGCAAAAGAGGCATACACCTATCATAAATCTGTCCCTAACATTTTAAATGATTGATTCAGGATGACGATAAGGTGTGGCCTATCCAGAGGTTTGTTTAAGGTGAGGCCTACTCAGGGTTGCAGATGAAATTTACGCTTGTTGAAGAGTACAGAGGAGATAATACATGTGAAAGCCTACCAATGAAGTAAGTCATGTCCACTTCACTCTTGAACAAAGGCCAGACCTCTTCTGTCCGTGGACAGGCCTAAACCTCATCTGCACAATGTCATTCGTAAACTTAGGAAACACAGGTGATGTAATTGAAAAATGTGGAGTTTCTTTTCCTCATTTCACAATCACATCACCTGTGTTTCCTTTGCTTAGGTATCTCATAGTGCAGATGGACTCTAGCATATCAAAGAGTACACATAAGTTGAGCAGTGTATACAACAATTTTCACATTTACAGAAGATTCAGCTTCTTATCTTGTTGGAGATGAAATGAGGCCTGTCTTGCAACATGGTGCATGTTTTGCATCACTGCTGCATCGGTTTCATGTGGCACGGGACTTTACAGCATGACACATCTGCCTAGATGCATCAAGTTGTAAATATGTCGCCACATAGCAAATCTTTTGCACCGCCGCTGCGTCACAAAAGTCACGCACAGTGACGCAAAATAAGCTTACACCTATCATAAATCTGTCCCTAACATTTTAAATGATTGATTCAGGATGACGATAAAGTGTGGCCTATCCAGAGGTTTGTTTGAGGTGAGGCCTACTCAGGGTTGCAGATGAAATTTACGCTTTTTGAAGAGTACAGAGGAGATAATACATGTGAAGGCCTACCAATGAAGTAAGTCATGTCCACTTCACTCTTGAACAAAGGCCAGACCTTTTCTGTGTCCGTGGACAGACCTAAACCTCATCTGCACAATGTCATTCGTAAACTTAGGAAACACATGTAATGTAATTGAAAAATGTGTAGTTTCTTTTCCTCATTTCACAATCACATCACCTGTGTTTCCTTTGCTTAGGTATCTCATAGTGCAGATGGAGTCTAGCATATCAAGACTACGCAGAAGGTTAGAACTGTATGGAACATGGCTATGTAAGTCAAATAATCAAAATCTAAATTTGCCAAGCACACATGGGGGCGTATTTACAAGGACCTTGCACCACAGGGAAAGGTCTTAAATTAAAATGGGAAAAATAACATCAGAGAGACTCAAAGGCCTTATAAATATGCGCCAAGCAACCTATGAAGCTCTAGCATTACATATCAAGAAACCTAATTGATTTCAAAAATCGTTTTTAAACACATCATCTAAATAAATTATATATCTACATTCATCGGGAAGTGACTTAAAATGCCCTAAGACACATGAAAGCGTTTTTTTTAAGCCCTTGCTCCATTTTTAGATCACTTTTAACATGGCTATGTAAGTCAAATAATCAAGATCTAAATTTGCCAAGCACAGATGGGGGCGTATTTACAAGGACCTTGCACCACAGGGAAAGGTCTTAAATTAAAATGGGAAAAATAACATCAGAGAGACTCAAAGGCCTTATAAATATGCCCCAAGCAACCTATGAACCTCTAGCATTACATATCAAGAAACCTAATTGATTTCAAAAAACGTTTTTAAACACAACTTGTAAAGCAATTATATTCATACATTCATGGGGAAGTTAGTTAAAATACCCTAAGACACATGAAAGCGTTTTTTTTAAGCCCTTGCTCCATTTTTAGATCACTTTTAACATGGCTATGTAAGTCAAATAATCAAGATCTAAATTTGCCAAGCACAGATGGGGGCGTATTTACAAGGACCTTGCACCACAGGGAAAGGTCTTAAATTAAAATGGGAAAAATAACATCAGAGAGATACAAAGGCCTTATAAATATGCCCCAAGCAACCTATGAAGCTCTAGCAGTACATATCAAGAAACCTAATTGATTTCAAAAATCGTTTTTAAACACATCATCTAAATAAATTATATACCTACATTCAAGGGGAAGTGACTTAAAATGCCCTAAGACACATGAAATCGTTTTTTTTTAAGCCCTTGCTCCATTTTTAGATCACTTTTAACATGGCTATGTAAGTCAAATAATCAAGATCTAAATTTGCCAAGCACAGATGGGGGCGTATTTACAAGGACCTTGCACCACAGGGAAAGGTCTTAAATTAAAATGGGAAAAATAACATCAGAGAGACACAAAGGCCTTATAAATATGCCCCAAGCAACCTATGAAGCTCTAGCAGTACATATCAAGAAACCTAATTGTTTTCATAAATCGTTTTTAAACACATCATCTAAATCAATTATATACCTACATTCAAGGGGAAATGACTTAAAATGGCCTAAGACACATGAAAGCGTTTTTTTTTAAGCCCTTGCTCCATTTTTAGATCACTTTTAACATGGCTATGTAAGTCAAATAATCAAGATCTAAATTTGCCAAGCACAGATGGGGGCGTATTTACAAGGACCTTGCACCACAGGGAAAGGTCTTAAATTAAAATGGGAAAAATAACATCAGAGAGACACAAAGGCCTTATAAATATGCCCCAAGCAACCTATGAAGCTCTAGCAGTACATATCAAGAAACCTAATTGATTTCAAAAAACGTTTTTAAACACAACTTGTAAAGCAATTATATTCATACATTCATGGGGAAGTGAGTTAAAATACCCTAAGACACATTAAAGCATTTTTGTAAGACCCTTGCACTATTTTAGCGTCACTTTTAACATGGCTATGTAACACAAAGAAACAAAATCTATTTGTAAAACACTTGACACAAATCAAAATTTTAAATACACAACTTTCTTCATAATGTTCTCCCTAAACCATACTATTCTCTATCTAAATTAAATGAATCTTTTCTCACCTTAGCAAATATTTTTTGAGTTTCAAAACAGTCTCAGACACACACCAATTTGTCTTCAGCAGAGCAAAAGGTATGCACTCCAGAGGCTGCAACCAACAATGGCACAGAAATGCTGTAATTCATCACACATATCTCTCATGTCACCCAATCAAAACTCTTCCCTCACTTTTTTCAAATCAACACCCTTCCCCCTTCTGCCCTTTCTGCCTTTTTTCCATAGCAACCACCTCCTGAAAGACCTCTCATGTTTGCAAGTTCACACAACAATGTTTCAATTGAACTCTGAACTCTCAGTACACCTGCGTATCCAGTGCAATCTTTCATAAAACGATTTTTTCTTGACCATTCAAATTACATCTTTCAAAGAACTCATCCATGCACCCTAACTTTCTGTTTTCAGCAATCAAAATCCACCAATCACTGCTACTGCTTCATTAACACAGAAACTCCACAGTTTTTTTCATTTTAAACTCTTATTTTTTCAACTCCCATTTCATTGCCACACTTCATCTGACTGCAGCAGAACCTCCTCTCACCATGTTTTCTGTCTGGATTGTTGGACATAGTTACATCTACTGGGCTCAGAGGTATGCTGATAACAGAAATTTACCTAACCTCAATTTACAAGATGTGGAAATTAAGTGGTTTGGCCACAGAGGATTAAAATGTCACCAATTGATACCATTGGTGAAAACCTTTATGCATTTGCCTAAACCTGACCTGTTAATTGTGCACTGTGGAGGAAATGACTTGGGCACTTTGACTGGGGTAGGTCTGGAAATGCTTTTAAAGGACACCTTTGAGCAATTGATGGCACTTTTTCCTCAAACTGCCTTGGTATATTCAAATATATGCCAAAGACAGAAATGGAGGTGGTCGAACCAATTTTGTCCACAAATTGAGAAATCGAGGAAGCATGTAAACAAATCTGTTTCAGCTTACATGAGAGACCATGGAATGGGCTCCATCTACAACAATAACTTACGTTACTACATGCAAGATATCTACAGCGGAGATGGAGTTCACTTCTCAGATGAAGGGAACAGAGTTTTCATTCTGAATTTAAAAATGTGCATTGGTACCTACTTATAAGTACCTAAATGTACCATAAACCCAAAAGCTCTTCTCAGAGCTACCCTACATCTGATCACTCACAATTATTATTTTACTCTAACTTTTTTCACTAATTTTCAACAAAGTACGCTCCCCGGAGCGCTACCCGGTACGCGAACCGGAAGCTAACCGCGCGAAATGTTTTTAAAAAATGATTTTTTTTCACACATATGGGCCTCCTCAGCCACCCTCAGAAAACCTAGGGGATCAAAATACGTCTACCGTGCCCCCTTCTACCCATTCTGAACATTATTTGCCCTCCATCTTGTATCTTAATTCGACCGAAACACAAAATGGTGGACTCCCGTAACGCTGCCGGTTCGCGTACCGGGGCGCTCACCGGGAAGCGCTCCATTAAAAAAGGTGGGAAAGTAATTTACAGAAGAAACTCTGGAGACACTTTCACCAAATATAGATTAGCTCATACTACATACCAATCCCTACCATTTTCACACATTTGGTTGGAATTCCATTTAGCCATTTAGCCTGTAGACCTCTCTAAATACCCTGAGGTAAATTACTTCACAAAACACATCTGAAGTGTTGGAATTGACAACCAATTAAAATGTTACTTTCATTTTCTACTTTTTTTACCTGACATTTGATTGGTTATGTACCTGAATATATATAAAAAAAGAGAGAGAAACACAGCCATTTTGACTACTACTTCCTGAACTATATTGCAAGATCATTTTCACTCACAACTTAAACTTGTTTTTAAAAGGTAAGATATTATTTTATAAATTTGAAAACATTTTCAGATAGTTATATACTATCCCTCTGTAAGAGTTAGACATTGAGAAAGGCTTGTTTATTATAATTATGGATTGATTTAGGTTTCTGTGGTATTATTATGAATTTACATAGGCTTTCTCACAGGCACTTTTTAATAGTACTACTTCATGCCTCAAAAGTACCTGTCTGAACTTAAACCCAACAGTGCCCTATCTCTTCTGATATATTTATTTTTTATTCAAATTTCAGTACAAAAATGCAAGGAGAACAGAACGTTTCCTTTGAAATTGTCCTAGACATGAATAATGAGGAAATAATTGAACCCATTGACTTGGAATTCATGGATGAATCACGAGACCATGAACTTCTACAATGTGTAGAATCTGTGGATCATTTACTTCATTATGATGACGGTCAAATGTGGGAAGTTATGTTCACTCAACAAGAGGACATATCGGACAGTCAAATGTTAGACGTTCTATTAAATTTTGAAAAAGAATCAGAAAAATAAAATTATATTTAATAATAAAAAATTGTTTGAGTCTTTAATCATTTTTATATGTAATTCATAAACTAGTACCAAATTGATTATAATGTAAAGTCAGACTTATAGTATACTGTGCACAATTCCAAAAATAAATTTATATTTAATAATCATAAATACTGCTACTTAAATAACAAAAAAAACAAAAAAAACAACAAAAAGAACAATCAATAAACATACAATATTTCAAAATATCATAGTCTATCATTCTTTTTTCCTTATAGTACGCTCCCCGGACCGCTTCCCGGTGCGCGTACCGGGCGCTACCCACGCAAAAAAAACAAAAAAAAATTATTATTTTTTTGCCCCGCGGGGCCCTTTTAAAGCCTCCACATCAAACCTAGGGGGTCAGGAAGGATCTACTATGCCCCCTTATGGTCATTTCCCCCTTTGTTTTGGCCTCCTCTTGTCTCTCGATCCTACCGAGAGACAAGATGGCGGCCGCTCCGGACTGTTTAGAATGTTGACAGACACCGGAGAGCCAATCAGCTTCGCTTCGCGAAGTTCCGTTACGCGTCAGGTACGCGAACCGGGGCGCTGCCCGGAGCGCGCTTACAGATATATATATTTTTTTGAACGTTAATTTCTCAAAATCCACTGGAGCACATATATTGAGACCTAGCAAAGGCACATCGGGCTACCAGTCCCTACAATTTTGCCAATTTTCGTGCAAATCCATTCAGCCGTTCGGGCTAAAAGTGAGGCCAACCGCCCTATGGAAATTAACATGGGAAACACGCGTTTTGGGACCCCCCTTTTTTCTCGGCCCCCCTTGACGAACCCCCCCAAATTTTCAGGGGCTGCTCAGAAACACAATGTTCCATTTTCCTGAAAATTTCAGCCAATTCCGTCCACAAACGCCAAAGTTATTAGACATAGAATTTTCAAAAATCCCATAGAGAAAAAATCCTAACTATATATACCTACTGGCGACCGCCAGTAGGTAATATATATACTAGCGGCCCGTCCCGACGTTGTCCGGGGATGAAATAGAATGTGTGCAATGTTTGTAATAGGCAATTCTATTTTATTATAAAACCTCATGGTATACAACTGGTATGATGAATAACACTGCTCGTTTAGCTAATATGGGACGTCGTTCTTTACCTGTCCAGTTGAGGTGTGCATACACGGTAACGCTAGGTCTCCATTGGAGTGGAACATGTGCCTCCGCTGTTGCAGCCAGTAGCAGGAAGCGGCAGAGTGTAGCGCGTGAAGTCGTTTGGGCGGACAGTGTCCGAAAGCGGCCCAGCGATGCTGTGCGTGTGTTACACACCAGTCCGTGGAACGTGTATCGTGCCGCTGCGACACTGGCTCGGCTCTGCACCCGCCTCAGCACTCGCAGATGAATGCGTGCACTCCGAGGCAGTGTGTTTGATGCAATATTGGAAGGTCTGTGCTCCAGCCATGAAGGATGTTTGTTTGCTCCACGTGACGCCACTTAGAGGCCCTACATGGCGCCAAAATCAGCAGTCAGTGTAATGTGTGTTGTCGCCGCTGCAACGCTGACTCGCCTCTGCACCCGCGTCAGTACCCGCAGATGAATGCGTGCACTCTGAGGCCTTGTCTTTCATGCAATTTGTGAAGGTGTCTGCTCCATCCGCGAAGGTGATTGTTCGCTCCACCTGACGCCACTTAGAGGCACCACATCGCGCCAACGGCCAACGCCCCCAACAATAGTAAATGCAACGCCCACTGGTATTGTAAACTGGTATTGTAATGCTAGTACACCTCTTACAAGCGTTATAGTCTTTTACCGAACGCCCGCCCACACGCCAGCGCATAACCGGGCCACTGGTATCCTACGCCTCTTGCAAGCGTCATTGTCTTTTACCGAACACCCCGCCCATACACCAGCGCATAACCCGCCCACTGGTATCCTAACGCCACGCCCATCGCTGTATGCAGACGGCCATCTCGCCGAACGCCCCACCCATATCGCTGTATGCAGACGCCCATCACGCTGAACGCCGCGCCCATATCGCTGTATGCAGACGCCCATCACGCCCCTAACGGACTACTTTTCCCCTAACGTTCTTTTCCCCCCCTAATGTATATGGTGGGCTGCTGTATAACCTATGTCCATCTGCTGATACTGTGTTTTGCAATGGTGTATTGGGTGTTCCGATTGGCGCTGTGGTTCTGGAGCTTACCCACCTCAAAGGTTTGAGCTATCTCTTTATAATATTAGTATGGATATATATATATATATATATATATATATATATATATATATATATATATATATATATATATATATATATATTACCTACTGGCGGTCGCCAGTAGGTATATATAGTTAGGATTTTTTCCCTATGGGATTTTTGAAAATTCTATGTCTAATAACTTTGGCGTTTGTGGACGGAATTGGCTGAAATTTTCAGCAAAATGGAACATTTTGTTTCTGAGCAGCCACTGGAAATTTGGGGGGAGTTGGTCCAGGGGGGGCCGAGAAAAAAGGGGGGTCCCAAAACGTGTTTTTAACATTGAGTTTTCCATAGGGCGGTTAGCCTCATTTTTAGCCCGAACGGCTGAATGGATTTGCACGAAACTTGGCAAATTTGTAGGGACTGGTAGCCCGATGTGCCTTTTGTAGGTCTCAATATATGTGCTCCAGTGGATTTTGAGAAATTAACGTTCAAAAAAAGATATATATCTAGAGCCGCGCCTGGAGCGCTCCCACGTACGCGTACAGGGGAGCGCTCCAGGCGCGCCACGCGATCTGCGCACGGCAAGCTGATTGGTTCTCGGGTGTCTATAAACATTCGAAACAGTCCGCAGCGGCCGCCATCTTGTGTCTCGGTAGGATTGAGACACAAGAGGTGGCAAAAATCAAAGGGGGAAATGAGCAAGAGGGGGCAGGGTACACACCCCCTGACCCCCTAGGTTACATGTGGGGGCCATAAAAGGCTCCCGCGGGTGAAAAAAAAAATAAAAAAAAATTCGATTTTCGCGGGGGTGAGCGCCCGGTACGCGCACCGGGGAGCGTACGGGGGAGCGTACCATGGAGATTAAAAATGACAGACTTTAAAAAAAATAAAGCTTCTTTTTAAAAATTGGAGGTAGTTCTGAAAAGAACTTTTTTTTTCATTTTGTTGTTTTATATATATTTTTTTTTTGTTTTTTTTGTTTTATATTTTTTTAGACTTTTTAAAACAATTTTATATTTTTTTTGTATTTTTTTCAAGGGAAAAACAAAAACAAGGATTCCAAAACTGCTCAACAGGAGCAAAAAAAATTGAAAATTTAGGGACTGGAAGAGCAGCGGTGTTGCTGTTTCTTTAGGGCAATCAGTTCAACACTCTGCTCCCCATAGCAGAGCAGTTCGTCACACTCTGCGCACAAAAATTTGATGCCCGCAAACACCGGCTGAATGTTAGGGATCATTCTTCCACGGGGTGGTCCCGAAGGTGTTGCTCCACCAGTGGAGGTGCTGCCGCCATCTGTTGGTACATTCCGTGCCAGCTCTCTGACACTCTCCCTGGCAAAGTTGTTAGGGTGTCTTCTTTTGACATGCCGGATCAAATTGGCATTGCCAAAACTATATTTTTTCAGAGGATTGCCTCTGGATAAACTACTCCCACATATTTTGCATGTTACTTTGGGAGCGTTCACTTTTTTCTGTCCTTCTGGGATGTCGTAAAATTTCCAAATGAAATGGGTTTTTTTCTTTTGCTGAGGAGGGTCCTCATCCAAAAATCCCTCTGAATCACTGCTGGATGACTCTCTTGCAGCCATTGCTGGAGATCAGAAAAGTAGGAGATAGAGTAGACACAACAGCTCTTGCTCTCTCCAAGTACAAAGCAATAGTGAGAGAAATGGGTGGGTTTCACACAATTTGGAAAAAAAAAAGTTCTGAACCAATGAAAAGTGTTATTTTAAAGTCACATGGTTTGACGCGCTTACGCTACGCGCCCGGGGCGCGTCCCGGGCGTGTATCGTAAGCGCATCGGGGCGCTTACGTTGCGCGATCGTATGCGCTTCCGGGTGCGCTTACGCGGTGCGTCATAAGACGCATCTCGCGGCTACGCGATACGTGTCTTATGACGCAAGGCGTGGCGGCTACGCGATACGTCACGATGTTGTTTTCGTTCTCGACAATAGCGCTTCCGGGACGCGCATTAGTACGCGCCTCGGGGCGCGCCGCCAGATTGCGCTTACCCGTGCGTTCACCTGTCCGCGCCCCGGGAGCGCACTAAAAATAATATTAAAAAAAAATAAAAAAATTATAAAATATAAAATTAGATTTAAAATGTATTATTTTTATAAAGATTTGCTATTAAAAAACCTATGAAATTCACTGAAAAAACCATAGGTTATAGACCATATATAGTTAGGAATTAGCATTTACAAAACCTTGAAAATTCACTGAAAAAACCATAGGTTATAGACCATATATAGTTAGGAATTAGCATTTAAAAAACCTTATTTTACTCACACAAAACCATTGAAATTCCATATATAGTTAGTTGCAGTAACTATATATCGCGCACCCGCAATCCACTGCTGATCATGTCACATATTACATCATTCATGACATGGTCAGTGACATCACTGATGACATCACTGATGACATCTCAAATGACATCACTGATGACATCACTGATGACATCTCAAATGACATCAGTGATGACATCATGACACACCAATACCAGTTACTACATACGCACTCACTGATTCCTACGTCTACACACACATTCACTCATTCACCCATACAATCACTCATAAATACAGTCACTCATTATTACAACACTATCATATGCACTCATACACCTAGTCAGTCCTGTGAAGAATCAATCACACTTCGATTTCCTCATCTATACAGTTAAACACAGAACACCATACTTTTCACACATAAACTAACACATACTTACTCTCTTATACAATCACTGATACAAGTACACATTGATATGCACAGTCACACACCTCCCAGCCAGCCACACACACACTCAGTCTTCCATACATCCACTCATTCTTCAATATGTAAAACATATTTAAACTTTACAAAAACACACAGACACTAGATGATGTCATCAGTGATGTCACTGACCATGTCATGAATGATGTAATATGTGACATGATCAGCAGTGGATTGCGGGTGCGCGATATATAGTTACTGCAACTAACTATATATGGAATTTCAATGGTTTTGTGTGAGTAAAATAAGGTTTTTTAAATGCTAATTCCTAACTATATATGGTCTATAACCTATGGTTTTTTCAGTGAATATATATATATATATATATATATATATATATCCAAAACTGAGAGTTGCCTCCAAAAGAAAGAAAACTCACACAGGTAAGTGTCGCTTGTAGATTTATTGGGCAGCAGCAGCAAAACACAAAGGGTCCAAGCAAAGAAAGCGTGAAAGTCCGAGCCTGACGCGTTTCGTGATTTTGTCACTTCTTCTGAGGCTCAATGCTGCTGGAATCACGCCGCCATGGGTGCCGCTACTTAATATATGATCGCCAGTCCTCAGTGGGTGTGGCCGCTTGCACAGCCTCCTGGGATCTGTAGTGAGGCACAGCTTGCTGAAAGGAAGCAAATCAAGCTGCAGTGAGCTGGTGCGGGATTCCATGCGTGTTCAGTCAGTGTTACCCCAGTGGGTTGCTAAAACAATGCTGGCTCTTAGATGCTGCTATCTTTCGCTGCCGTCCAAAAGCACCTGGCCCTGTGAGCACACACCATCCACGGCGATGCAGGGGTCCGTCTTTACACGGCGGTTTTCTTTCACGGCTAGGCACAGCCGTTACAAATCCAAAACTGAGAGTTGCCTCCAAAAGAAAGAAAACTCACACAGGTAAGTGTCGCTTGTAGATTTATTGGGCAGCAGCAGCAAAACACAAAGGGTCCAAGCAAAGAAAGCGTGAAAGTCCGAGCCTGACGCGTTTCGTGATTTTGTCACTTCTTCTGAGGCTCAATGCTGCTGGAATCACGCCGCCATGGGTGCCGCTACTTAATATTTGATCGCCAGTCCTCAGTGGGTGTGGCCGCTTGCACAGCCTCCTGGGATCTGTAGTGAGGCACAGCTTGCTGAAAGGAAGCAAATCAAGCTGCAGTGAGCTGGTGCGGGATTCCATGCGTGTTCAGTAAGTGTTACCCCAGTGGGTTGCTAAAACAATGCTGGCTCTTAGATGCTGCTATCTTTCGCTGCCGTCCAAAAGCACCTGGCCCTGTGAGCACACACCATCCACGGCGATGCAGGGGTCCGTCTTTACACGGCGGTTTTCTTTCACGGCTAGGCACAGCCGTTACAAATCCAAAACTGAGAGTTGCCTCCAAAAGAAAGAAAACTCACACAGGTAAGTGTCGCTTGTAGATTTGGTGTATTGGGTGTTCCGATTGGCGCTGTGGTTCTGGAGCTTACCCACCTCAAAGGTTTGAGCTATCTCTTTATAATATTAGTATGGATATATATATATATATATATATATATATATATATATATATATATATATATATATATATATATATTACCTACTGGCGGTCGCCAGTAGGTAGTTATAGTTAGGATTGTTTTCCATAGGGAATCCGCAACATTCTATTGGGAATAACTTTGGCCAGATTGAGGGATCTGCCTGTAATTTTCCTCAAATTTGCCTCACGGAGGTCCGCTCCTTCCCTGAAAGTTGGGGGATTCGTCAAGCGGGGGCCGAGATAAAAGGGGGGTCCCAAAACGTGTTTTCCCCATGTTAATTTCCATAGGGCGGTTGGACTCACTTTTAGCCCGAACGGCTGAATGGATTCCCACGAAACCTGGCAAAATTGTAGGGACTGGTAGCCCGATGTGCCTTTGCTATGTCTCAAGATATGTGATCCAGTGGATTTTGAGTAATTTAGGTTCAAAAAAATATATATATCTATAGGCGCGCCCCGGGGGGCGCACCCTGCGCGCTACGCGAGTTCGCGCGTGGAAAGCTGATTGGCTTTCGGGTGTCTGTAAACATTCAAAACAGTCCGGAGCGGCCGCCATCTTGTGTCTCGGTAGGATCGAGACACAAGTGGTGGCAAAAACAAAGGGGGAAATAACCAAAACGGGGCAGGGTAGACCCCACCTGACCCCCTAGGTTTGATGTGGGGGCCATAAAAGGGTCCCGCGGGACAAAACATTTTTTGATTTTCGCGGGGGGAGTGCCCGGTACGCGCACCGGGAGCGTACCGGGGAGCGCACCATGGGGAAAAATAGTGAAAAAAATTAGTGTCAAATAATCATTTTGAGTGATCAGAGGTAGGGTAGCTCTGAAAAGAGCTTTTGGGCTCTGTGGCTGATTTAGGTACCTACAAGTATATCCCACACATACCCACACGCACACACCCCACACACACACCACACACACACCCACACACACACTCCTCACACACACCCACACATCTCACAGACACACACACACCCAACACACATAACCCTACACCCCCACACGCACACACTCCCCAGACACACCTCACACACCCACACCTCCACCCACACCCAAATACCCCACACACCCACACCAACACCTTACACATCCACACCCACACACCCCACACACCCAAGCTCACACACACACCTCACCCCCCCCACACACACACACCTCACAGACACACCCCACACATCCCACACACAAAACCCCCCCCACACACACCTCACAGACACACCCACAAACAAACACACACATACATCCCACCCACACACCCCCCACACACACCCCACACACCCACACCTCCACCTACACCCAAACACCCCACACACCCACACCTTACACACCCACACCCCCACCCACACCCACACACCCCACACACCTACACCCACACACACACCTCACCCCCCCACACACACACACACCTCACAGACATACCCCACACATCCCCAATTGTGGACTTCCATTTCTGTTTTTGGCATATATTGGAATATACCAAGGCAGTTTGTGGAAAAAGTGTCATCAATTGGCCAAAGGTGTCCTTTAAAACCATTTCCAGACCTACCCCAGTCAAAGTGCCTAGGTCATTTCCACCACAGTGCAAAATTATAAGGTCAGGGTGTGGCAGATGGTGAAAGGTTTTCACCAATGGTATCAATTGATGACATCTTAATCCTCTTTGGCCAATCCATTTTATGTGCACATTTGGTAAATCAAGGTTGTGAAAAGTTCTGATAGCTGCATACATTTGAGCCCAGTGAATGTAGCTATGTCCAATAATCCATACAGAATACATGGTGAGAGGAGGTTCTGGTGCAGTCAGATGAAGTGTGGGAATGAAATGGCAGTTGGAACAGTAGGAGTTTGAAAAAAAAACTGTGGAGTTTCAGTGCTCTTGAATCACAAGCAATGATTTGTGGATTCAGATAGTTGAAAACTGAAAGTTAGGGTGCATGGTTCTGTTCTGTGAAGGAAGTAATTTGAATGGTTAAGAAAAAGTCATTAAAAGAAAGATTGCACCTCATAAGCTGGTGTATTGAGAGGTCAAACATCCTTGCTAAGTTCAATTGCAACATTGTAGAATAAACTTTTAACCCTGAGAGCTCATTGAGCAGGGAGTTGCTATGGTAACAGGTAGAAAGGGCAGAGGGGGGGAAGGGTGTTGATTTGAAAATAGAGAGGGAAGAGTTTTGATTGGTTACCATGAGGAATATGTGTGTAGAATTAGAGGTTTTCTGTGCCATCCATGGTTGCAGTGCCTGGAGTACATACCTTTTGCTCTGCTAAAGAAATATTGTGTGTGTATCTGACACTGTTCTCAATCTCCCAAAGCATTTGTAAAGGTGAGTTATGATTCATTTAATATAGATAGAGAGTTCAGATTAAGAAGCACATTGAGCTTCTTTGCTGTTGGTTTGTGTGATGCTTTTTGAAAATGCATGGTATCAATATTTGCAATAGAGAGGAAATGTATTTTGTAAAATAGTGAGTTTTCAGAACTGAAATGAAATTCTTGTACATAGGACCTGCGCTGTGTTTCTAAAATGTTATTCAAAAAACGATTTGAGGGCAAATCAATGGTTTTACATTTTTGAGAAGGAATACATAGTGTGTGCATGATTACATAAAAATATTTGAACCTTTCACAATCATGTCACCTGTGTTACCTCAGATTAGGAAGCACACTGAGGGCCTTATTTATGAAAACAGCGATGCGTCAGTTTTCACTGCGCACTCCTTGCGACACCAATGATGCATCATATTTAATGTATGACGCATCATGTCGCAAGGAGTTACAGATAAGTCAGTATTTCTGATGTATCTGTAAGCGCAAAAGTGACGCATTGCTGGAGTGTGTCACAAAAGTGACGCAACTCCAGCAATGCGTGTTTTCAAATGGGGAAAGCCCCATGTGAAAGGGTTTGCATCAGTCTTACGCCTGCTGTGAGGCAGGTACAAGATTTTGACATAACAGTGTCCTAAAAGTGACGCAGTGAAATCTCATAGATTTCACTGCGTCACTATTACAAGGTTTTTACGGGGAACGCACCCTCTGCATACATTATACCTGACGCAGGTATAATGTGGCGCAGGGGTTTAAAAAGTGATGCATCTACCTAGATGTGTAATTTTTTAAATATGGCACAACAAGGCACATGTTTTATGCTGCCGATGCGTCACAACAAGTGACGCATCACCAGCGGAAAACTAACGCAGGGCCTCATAAAATAGGCTCCGAGCTTCTTTGCTGTTGGTTTGTGTCATGCTTTTTGATAATGCTTGGTATCTACATTTGCAAGATAGAGGATTTTTATTTTGTGGAATAGTGAGGTTTCAGTAGTGAAGTTGAATGCTTATACATAGAACCTGTGCTCTGTTTCTAACATGTTATTCAAAAAACGATTTTGGGGCAAATGAATGGCTTTTACATTTTTGAGAAGGAATAAATAGTGTGTGCATGATTACATAAAAATATTTGAACCTTTCACAATCATGTCACCTGTGTTACCTCAGATTAAGAAGCAGACTGAGCTTGTTTGCTGTTGCTTTGTGTCATTTTTATGGTAATGCTTGGTAGGAATGTTTGCAAGAGAGAGGAAATGTATGTTACCTATGTTTCCTCAAATTAGGAAGTTGATTGTGCAGATGAGGTGAGGCATGTACAGGGGCGCAAAGGAGTTGAGGCCTGTGTCCATGAGTGCAATTGAGAGGACTTACCTCCTCTGACCCTTAGACAAACATTATCTAATCTGTGGCCCTTCGACAGGCCTCAATACATTGAGTGTAATTGATGTTAACAGGGTGCAGATGAGATGAGGCGTGTTCAGGGGTGTAAATGAACTGAGGCCTGTCTAATGGTGCAGATGAGCTGAGGTCTATTCTGGGTTGCAGATAAGGTGAGGATTGTCCAGGGGTGCATAGGAGGTGATGCCTGTGTTGAGGAGTGTAGTGGAAGAGAGGTCTGTCCAGGGGTGGAAAGGAGGTGAGGGCTGTGTCTAAGAGTGCAGTAGGGGATAGGCTTCGTGAAGTGCAGTCCAGTGCACTCATAGACACCGGCCTCACCACCTATGCTCCCCAGGACAGTCCTTACCTCATGTGTACAATCTGCTTACTAATCTGAGGAAACACAGGTGATATGATTGTGAAATGTGCAAATATATGTTTTTTAAACATGGAGATACTATCTAATCCTTGTCAATAATGTAAAAGTAATTCATGTGCCCGAAATATTTTTTTAGAATTATATTTAAAAAACAGAGATAAGGTCATATGTAGAAGTATTATAGTGTTTATATTGTATGCTTATTGTCATTGTTTTGTTGTTTGGTTATAGTGGTCTATAATGATTTTTTGCTTTTTTTTTTTGTTTTCCACAGATTTAAATCATGATTTCAATAGTAAGGAAATATGCCCTCAAGGGAAAGGAGACGAAAAGATTGTAAGCGGAAAAAACTCAAAAACAGCAACGGAATTAAAGCAGTCTCCTACAACAAATACTTCAAAAAACAGGAAAAAAGCTCCTCGTAAGAGCAAATTTGAAGAGGAAGGAGAGATTCCGAAAAAATGTTACTACAATAATATGTAAAGGAATAGAAGGCAAAATCAATTTAGGGACATTCGTAAATGAATGTTTCGCAATAGGGTGGTTTTAAATTTGTTAAAAAATATTAAAAAAGGTAAACAGAGATCTGCTTTTTATAAGAAAAAGAAAAGTGTAGAGAAGATTGTTGATCATGCTTTTGAAGTTAAGAAAAAATTATTTATTTTAATAATCAATAGAATTAGGACACTTAACAAGACAATTGATGTTTTCAAATCTAACAGTAAATGGAAAAGAGTAATTAATCGGACTAATTTTTGTAAAGTTTTTTCTGGAGAACGGATGCACACTTCAAGTTGTGAGCCATTTTTTAATGAGGAGAGTTACTTTCAGGAGAAGATTTAGTGCATTGCAGTTGACACCAGTGGTCGAGCATATGAGGTGAAAGACGGTTGTCCGATTGAAAAAGAGAAACTTGTGCCTAGAGAACCAGAAGAGGTATTAACTGATGAAGTTTTAGGGAGACGTACTAAGGGTCCAGTGTACACTTGGAAGTGTAGTAGTATTTGTAGTGTGCGACAGGAATTAATCGATTTGTTTTGTAATTTCTTACGTACATATAGTAAGAAAACTCTAAAACAGAAAATGAAGATGTTGCAAGACTTAGATCCTTGCAGAGTGAGAGAAAACACAGGTTTGCAAGGGCATTCACTGGCTTGTCTTTCTAGAAAAGTCTGTCAGAGTGTTTTTCATCATTTTAGGATGTTAGCAGTGCATCATAACAAAATGAGGAAATTAGTGAGAAGGTTGTATTATGCAAAAAGTCCAGCACTTAAGCTTAAACAATTAAACAGTGCTCTTTTGCATGGAACTGAATTAGATGTGAAGAAGATTTGTGAAGAAATTGAGATTTGTTATTTTAGTGAAAAAGAGGACAGTGTAGAAATTGATACAGAAATTCAAGGTAATGTGGAAGACAATGTACAGATTTCAACTACAGAAAAGTTTGACCAGGAAATTATCAGGTTTAAGGGGAAATCAAGTGAAAGGCCTAATTTTACTTGTGTGTGTTGTCGACAAACTCATTATAAGCATCAAACTAGATTAGTTGATTTATACGTAAAAAGTGAAAAGATAAATAATTATGAGTGGAAGGATTTTGCAACTTATTTGTGGGTGGAGAATTCTTTTGATTTGAGTTCTGATCAGCGTATTTGTAAATACTGTTATGATAAATTAAATCAAAACAGAATGCCTGCTAGAGCTGTTCATAATAATCTTGAGTTGGTAGACATTCCTCCTGAATTGATGGATTTAAATACATATGAGTGTATTTTGATTCAATGTGTCCATCCTTTTCAGGCAATTGTTCGCATGGAGCCTAAGATAGGGAAATTGCCTCCTTCAGATTTACAGAGAGGATTAAAGGGAAGAGTTGTTTATTTGCCTCTAGATTTCAAGAAAAATATTGATACAATTGGTGTAGAGAAAGTGGAAGAGGAACCTCTGGTTATTCTAGTTAATGGGGTTCCGACAAAGAGTAAGAACATCTGGCAAGATT
Organism: Lissotriton helveticus; assembly: GCF_964261635.1. NCBI lineage: Eukaryota > Metazoa > Chordata > Amphibia > Caudata > Salamandridae > Lissotriton > Lissotriton helveticus. The sequence continues at coordinate 919,182,780 of NC_136059.1, forward strand.
TAGTGGATGTTAGGAAAGTCAAAAAGGCAACGTTGTATTTGGTTAAAAACAATGAGTACTACAAACATGTATGTGTTGGAGCAGAGGAAACAGCTGCAGATGAAGACAGTGATTGTTCAGCTGGCCAAATTGAAAAAGTTGATGTATCTAGAAGTGAAGAAATATATGAACATTATACTGTTCATCCTTTGCATTCCAAAGAAATAATGGGGAATGCAATTGACTTGTTTCAAATGAAATCAGCAAAAGGAAGTCCCATTAGTGTATGGGAAGAAAGTTTGGAAGCTCGTTGTTTTCCACAGCTATTTCCAACAGGTCGAGGTGGACGATGTGACGATCGACCACTTCAAATTCCAGCATCTGAATACCGGACTTTAAGATTATATGCTGAAGATCCAAGGTTTCGTCAATGCATCCCATATTTGTTTCATCTACTGTATGAAAGTGACTTGTCTGGGCTTTCTTATGCAGTAAACCATATACTGAAAAGTGGAGCACATCTCCAAAATGTTTCGGCGAGGGACTTTATGGAGAAAGTTAATCTGCAAGATAATATTTTGGAATCTCATCTAATCAATCTCATGGCATGTCAGCGTGGTACAAACGAGTATTGGTACCGTCGTCATGGGGAATTGAAATGTATGCTATGAAACTTAGGAACTCCTACATGGTTCCTCACTCTTAGCTGTGCCGAGTATGCATGGGACGACTTACTTCAATTTATACGCGAGGCAAATGCAAATATACAAAATATAGAATTCAAAACACCTGGAGAACTGTTTTTTTGGATCCAGTGAATGTATGCAGATATATATATATATATTTTTTTTTATTTGTTTTTATTGTTGCCAACACATAATAAACATCAGTGGATAACCATGCTTCATTGCAGCGTCAACATTCAGCTGCATTCAATCAGTATAGCAACTTTTCAAATTTTTATTTTCTCCCAAACTCTGAACAGACTACTAAAAGGGTCAAGAGAACGATCCGTGTCATAGATCAAATATTGCATCAGCGTGAATAGAAGCATCATAAGCATTATTCAGAGTCTCTGTTAGAAACAAGTCTGCCTGCATGTTCAATTCCTAGGGCCCGTGCATACCTTAGCTTTCAATGTCCTTTCCCTTGTTCCCCCCATTATTCCGCATCCTCGTCTTCCCCTGAGCTATCACCCTCCTCATCTTCAGGCAGAGGCTCACAAATATCCCCTCTATATGTGTTCCAAGGTGACCATAATTTGTTCCACTTGCGTGGATTATGCCTCTGTTGGTAAATCGCCCTCTCCGTTAACATAAGCATGTCCATGTTCCTGCACCACTGAGCTAGGGTCGGAGTATTCAGCGCCCCCCAGTTCTGCGCTATATCGCGTTTCGCCAGCATCATACCAATGATCACCCATCGTTTTCCATGCGGCGACAGGTCGGTTGGGCCCCATACATTCAGTAAGCAAACCCGAGGGTCAGGTGTGAACGAGGTCTGTAGGGTCTGGCTGACCGTTCTTGCTACGCGCCTCCAGTAAGTTTGTAAATTAGGACAGTCCCACAAAATATGGAACAGCGTACCCTCCTCCCCACAGTTCCTTAGGCAGTATGGGTGTTCCGCCCTGTGAATTTTGTGTAGTGTTGTCCGGGTGTAGTAAACCCTATGTAGTATTTTGAATTGGACCAGTCTGAATCGGGTGGATATACCTGCCTCCCTAGGCGACGCTAGTGCTGCATTCCATTCCGTTTCATCCATGTCCCCAATCTCATCTACCCATTTTTCTTTCAGTTTCTCCAGCGGATCCGGTAGGTTGTTCAACAGTTTACGGTAGGTGAGGGAGGTAGCACCAGCTTCCATGTAGTCCGTAAGCAGTCGGTCTTCTAACGGAGCCGACTCCGGGACTGTCGCCCCCAGTTCTAACACAGACATGAGTGCGTGCCTAACTTGTATATATCTGTACGTTTCATTCACTCCAAGATCATACTGCTCCCTCAGGGTTGCAAAGGAGAGCACGCCACCTCTCGACCATAGATCGCCAACCGTGGAGATCCCGATGGCATCCCACTGATCAAACCCTTTACAGCTGCGCAGATTACCGAGGGCCTTGGAATCCCACAGTGGTGTGAGTTTGGTAATCACCCCCTCCCAACCAAGCCGCCTCTGAGCCCTATGCCATATAGACACTGTGTGCTTGGTAGGTCCCTCCAGCTTCCCCACCATACCCTTGTTGTAGAGTGGGGCCAGAAGGGTGTTCGTGCCCAGTTGGCTTCTATCCGCCATGTAGGCCGGGTCATCGTGGGTACCATGGATCCACTGGTTAATCACCTTAAGGTGCGCTGCCCAATAGTACAATTCAAGGTTCGGGAGCGCTATCCCTCCGCTGTACCAGTCTCTAGTCAATTTCAATTGCGCTACTCTAGCTGGCTTGCCACTCCACAGCAGGGCGGACAGTTGTGCCGACACTTGGCGGAAGAATGATAATGGGACCACTGCCGGTGCGTTCTCTAGAACATAGAGGAAGCGAGGCAGCGCCAACATTTTGAAGAGTGCCGCTCTACCCAGCAGTGTCAAGGGGAGGGTCTTCCAGTGGCGCACGTCCGCCTTCAGTCTGCCAAGCAGGGGCACAAGGTTCAGCTCCAAAAAGGTCGCAGGGTCCCCTGTGATTTGAATCCCCAGGTATCTGAAGGAAAGGGGTTCCACGATCAGCTGGCACCCAATAGGTAGGACCGGGGGGCTGCCCCGTATCATAAACAGTATGGACTTGGACCAGTTAAGTTTATACCCTGATGCTGCACCATGTCTCTCACATAGGGCCAGCAGGACCGAAATACCATTCTTGAGGTCCATGAGGTAGATGAGCATGTCATCAGCATACAGGGAGACCCTATCCTCCCATCCGTCACCCCATCGTATGCCCCTCAGCAGCTGGGTGGTTCTGAGAACCGTGGCCAGGGGTTCCAGTACTAAAGCAAATAGCAGCGGTGAGAGCGGGCACCCCTGTCTCGTGCCCCTCGCTAGCGGAAATTCCCTCGAGATACAACCATTGGCCGTCACCCTTGCCACGGGGTCAGTGTACCACAACCTGACCCACGAGATGAAGTTCGGGCCAATACCCATGTGTTCCAGGACCGCAAAGAGATAGCGCCATTCCACCATGTCAAACGCCATTTTGGCATCTAATGACAGCACCGCTGCTGGTTCAGCCAATCGTGGGGCGCGCGCCAGTACTCCGTGCAGCCGTCGCAAATTCAGCGCCGTACTCCGGTGTGGCATAAAGCCCGACTGGTCCGGATGAATTAGGTGCGTCAGATGGGGCAGTAGTCTAGTGGCCAGTAGTTTTGCCAAAATTTTATTTTCGGCGTTAAGGAGTGAGATTGGGCGGTACGATCCGCATTCTTCAGGAGGTTTGCCGGGCTTCGGTATTGCTACTATTGTGGCCGTGCGCTGGTCAGGAGGCAACCGCCCCTGCTCCCGGCATTCCTTATACATTTCGAGTAGGGGTGCAGAGAGTGTTTCGGACATGATCTTGTACCATTCTATCGGCACTCCATTGGGGCCCATTGCTTTTCCTGGGTGTAATGCCGCTATGGCTACCTGTATTTCTTCGGACGTCAGGTCCGAGTGAAGTTCGTCCCGATCGTCCTGGGGGAGCGTACGGGTCGGTACCCCTAAGAGAGACCCTTCTACCATCTCCCGCGTGACCTCAGTTTCAGGGGAGTAGACTGAATGGAAGTGGTCTGCTAGGAGCTCCACTATGCGGTCCGGACCGGTCTGTAGCACCCCCTCCGAATCTTTTAGTTGCAGTATGGCCCTCTGCCCTCCCCGTTTCTTTTCCAACCATGCCAAGAGTTTACCTGCCTTATCGCCTACGTCATATATCCTATTCGTAGTCGCCGTCATACTGTTCACCACTTTGCGTCGTACATGGTCGGCGTGTCTCTGCTGACACAGCCTGAGCGCGTGTTGTGTATCCCCATTCGGGTTTCTCTCATGTTCCTGTGTTGCCCTGGCGAGCTGCTCCTCTAGGTCTAATAAGTCCTGGCTTTGTGTGCGCTTATGCTGTGCGATAACCGAGATTGCCTGCCCGCGAAGAACCGTTTTGTAGGCTTCCCATAAGGTTACATGGGATGACACCGATCCCACATTGTCAGCGAGGTAGGATCTCGTGCCCTTCTTTAAAGCCTTGGCTATAACCGGCTCTCTAAGGAACCCCGGGTAAATAGGGTAGATGCGTCTGTGGGTGCATACCTGGCTGGAAAGAGTCAATGTCAGTGGGGAATGGTCCGAAACCCCCGTGGTCCGATGTGAGTGTCAGTGATATTGAGAAGGCCTCCCCCCAGTGTGAGGAAGTAGTCAATCCTTGATAGGCTATCGTGGACTGCCGAATGGTACGTGTACTGTTGGTCTTCTGGGTGAAACTGTCTCCATATGTCTACTAACCCCTGCGCTTCCATGAAGTCATGCAATCTGGAAGGCCCTGTTGTGCGTGTGCGCACAGGGTAGCGGTCTAGGGAATTATGTGCCACCGCATTAAAATCTCCCCCCACAATAAGGTCCCCCTCTGGGAGGTTCAACAAAAATTTCCCCAGCTCCGGAAGAGCCACGGTGTGCAGCGCTGGTGGGATATACACTGAAACCACATTGAGCGGCCTCCCCTCCCACTGCCCATGTATCGCCGCAAAGCGTCCCTGTGTGTCAACGCTAACGGATTGGGTTATGAATCTGGACGAGCGGTGCATTAATATCCCCGCACCCCGGGACCCCTTAGTAAACTCAGAGTGAACAATCATACTGTAGCCTTTCCTATCTAGGGCCTGTGTCGCTGTGCCAGTCAAATGAGTTTCCTGCAGGAGGACCAGGGCGGGATTTAATCTCTTTATGCTCTGTAAGACCAACCCACGCTTTATTTTGTCCCCCAGACCCCTCACATTCCAGGACATTAGGCTCAAAGGTGATGCCCGCCCCATGCTAGCGTCCCCCCCATCATGTCTGAATGAGCGGAAAGTCAGCTGACGTCCGCATCGCTGTAAGCATCTTGTGGAATGAGCATGCATTCTTTGCTGTAGTACCTCCATTCTATGCATACGTACCCTACGGTACTGTTCCTGACCCTGTGTACTAACTAAAACCCAAAACCACATCCTACCCCCAACTCCCCCCCTCCCTGCCCCTCTGCTCAATGGACTCAAAACTGCCCGCCCCCCCAACTCAGCAGAGTGCCTGACCCCAACCCAAAACATAGTACTTGCTCGCTGGGGTGAAGGACTCTCCGGTATCAGCGGCCCTCAGCCCAGTGTCCAAGGCGGCATTGCCGGTCATCACTGCAGTCAGTTCAGCCATACAGTAGCAATGATTCATTGGTCCTCATCAGCACCCTCCTCCTGAAGGTCAGGCAAACGGGAGAGTGCCTCCGCGTCCTCTCCGGTGGATTGTGAGCCCTGTCGGGATCCAGTAGTACGGTGTTTGGTCTGCCTGTTGGAGCGACGCGGGAGGCCCACCTGCCTCCATCCCTCCAGCCATTCCTGTGCCATCTCCGGTGAATCAAAAAAACAGGTTTTATTGTCTGCCACAATCCGAAGTTTGGCCGGAAAAAGCATTGAATACGGGATTTCCCTAGCTCTCAGTTCCTTCTTTACTTCGAAAAAAGTTCTCCTCCTCCGTGCGACCTCGGCTGTGTAGTCCGGAAAAAAGGCCAGTGTAGAGTTCTGGATCTTAATAGGGGGCGAAGTTCTCGCCGCCTGCAGCATGGCGTTACGATCTCTGAAGTTAAAGAGTCTTGCTATGATCGGTCTGGGGTTAGCGCCCGTTTTCCGGCGTCCACCAGGGACCCTGTGTGCTCTTTCCACTGTGAAGAAGGCGGAGAGTCCTTTAGGCTGTAGTTTCTGCTTGATTAAGTCCTCCACATACAGGTCCATTGCTCTCGTGTCTTCCGATTCCGGCACACCTATTATACGGATGTTGTTCCGCCTCGAACGCCCTTCTTGATCATCGAGTTTTTCACGCAATTCCTTGTTTTCCTTCGAGACGCGTTCCATACTAATCTGCAGCTCTGACACATCTTCCACCAAGGACTTGGTCACCACTTCCATATTATTCACTTTCTCCGACATCTTATGGAAGTCCGCTCTTATTAGTGTGATTTCGGCTGAGATCGACCCCACTGTGGCCTGTACTTGCGTGAGGGCCCGCATGACGTCGTCCAGGGTCGCCTTCTTGCCCCCTGTCGCGTCCACGGACTTGCTGTGCTGTGATTTGGCATCTGGGGGGGAGGAAACGGGCTTCTCATATGCAAATCTGTCAAGGCGAGACTGTGCCGCTCCAGCCTTCGGTCCCTTGCCGGCCATCTCAGCAGTGGGGCTCACCCAAAGTGTAGGTAGCCGGTGCCCCACTCCCCCGGTTCAGCGCACCCGTACGCCTGTGCCCACACCTGACGCCGCCCGGGCAGATGCACTCTCTGGGTGGCCACGGGGCGCAGTTCAACAGGCCACGTGGTCTCCGTGAATTCTTCTTGACCCAAACAATAATCGGTGGCACTATGTATCACAGGGCCCCCCCACCGTGTCGCCGTTCCCGCGGTGTCCAGCGGGGTCTGTGGGACGAGGCTGCCCTACCCAGTCGTGGGGCGGATGTTTCAACAATCTCCTCCGGAGATGCGGAAGGTCCTCCACTCTAGTGTCTCATGTGCCGCCCCAGCCCTGCGGCCGTCAAATCATCTGCCAGGCACTCCTGGTTAGATCGCAGGGCCGTGAAACTAGCAGAGAGGTCGGCCAGAGGCCGAGGAGCAAGGCCTGTATGGACGACCCCCTCAATGGGGTCCGGTGCCTGCCCGGGCTGATGTCGGCTCTATGTGTCCCCAGTCGGTGGAGGAGCCCCGGTAGAAGTTTATGCGCTGCCAGGCGGCGAAAAATCACTCCCGGCCCGGCTCTGCGTCTCGATTGCGACGCCGAGTCTGCTGCGGCTGAGGCAGGGCTCTCTGTGCGATCCCAAGATGGCGGCCCCTCGTCCCGGTGTCGCCGCTCTGTGCGCCTCCTCTCTCCCCCGCAGGCTGTCAGGGCTGGTCTTACCCTCACCTCGGGGGGGCGCCTGGGCCCGCACTCCTTGCCGCTGCAGTCCGGCGGCGCTTTAAGGGCGCCGAGGGTTCTTCTCCGTCGCCGCCAGGCACAGGCGGACGCTTCCGGTCCCCTTCCACCCGGATCAATGAACTTCCTGTCCGTTCTGCGGTGTAGTACACTCCCTGGTCCGGATGCTGCGCACAGGCCCACACGAGTGTCGGCCGAAACTGGAGTTCCTGACCACGGATCGAAGTCCCGGTACTCTAGAATATTGCCGCCCGGTCCTGGGCTTCGTTGCCTTCCCGCCTGGGAAATTCCGTAGACGGATAATTGATCGGATAGGTTAGGAGGCCGCTTTAATCACGGAGCTCTCCTCCTAAGCTGCCGCCATCTCCGGCTGCTGGCCACGCCCCTCCTATGCAGATATTTTAATCATAGATTTGAAGCTATGATGTCTTTCATTACCAACAAAAAAAAATCCTCCCCTTGGAGAGGTTTTGGATTTCTTTTGGAGAAAGGAGTACCAAGCGAGAGGTGCTCCTCACATACATATGTTGTTGTGGATTAAAGATGCACCCAAATTTGGAACAGATTCGGATGAGACAGTGATGAGCTTCATTGAAGAGTATTCAACATGTGCTGTTCCGAAAACTACTGAAGAAAACAGTTTAAGGCAACAAGTTTTATGCTTTCAATCCCATCGTTGTAGAAAGTACTGTCGTCGAAAATTCAGAAACAAGGACAAGTTCTACACAAAATGTCGTTTTGGTTTTCCACGAGCAGTGATTTCTAAAGGAAGAGTAAATAATTTGATGTCTTCTCTGCGACATACTGTGACGAGGAAATCACCCAAAAATACATACAATTTAAAAAGAAACGAAGAGTCCAAGTACATCAATGACTACAACCCAGTGATTTTGTCCATGTGGAATGCTAACATGGATATTCAATTCGTTGCTGACAACTCTATTGCTGTGGCTCGATATGTGACGTCTTACATCACAAAAAAAGAAAAGACAGAACTGAAGGAAATGTGGGAGGACATTTCACATGAAAAGAGTATAAGCAAGAAATTATACAGTTACAGTCTAAAGATGTTGTCACATCGAGAAATTGGAGCATATGAATGTTCCGATCAATTGTCATCAGCAAGTCTATATGCCAAATCTAGAACCATCATTTGGGTGAGTCTAGGTCTTGCTGCAACACGAAACCGAGTTTTGAAATCTGTACAGGAAATAGAGTATTTGGTAGAGAAAGAACCAGAAAGTACAGATATTTTGAAGACAAACATGTTGGATACATACTATCCAAATAGAAGTCCTTATCTTGAGAACGCTTGTCTCTATGAAGTTCTGCAAAGATATATTTATAGGAGGAACATCAGAGAAGATATCAATAATGGAATATATGCTGTCATTGGATGTGAAGGATGTCTAGTGAAACAGAGAAAATGTCATTTGATTAATCATCGAAAATTGAGTTGTGAAAATCCAGACAAAAGAGAATTTTACTATTTGGCTCTTTTGCAACTCTTTAAACCATGGCGTACAGAAGAGGAACTACTTGGAGATTTTCTCTGTTACGAAGACTCTTTTAATGCAACGAAGGATACCATAGAATGTCCTGTTTTTCCAAATTATCTGCAAATGTTGAATGAAGAAATAGAGCAAGAAGCAACAATTGCTGCAGAGATTGCGAGAGACAGTTCTCACGACAGTCAGAGTTCTGCTTCATTGAGTCAGGATCCACTAGGAGGACCAATTATCCAAAATGAAGCTGCCACTGCCATGGATGAGATGGAAAGAGCTATGGAGCAAGCTCAAGAGGATGTAATTAATTTAGAAGATTTGGTGAAACAATTAAACCTTGAGCAGAAACAGATATATGACGAAGTCACAGAACAGGTTGAATATGGATTCAGTTATGAGAAGAAAGAGTGCTCATGTACATCATTTAAGCCTGTCCAACTGTACATGAGTGGAGAAGCTGGAACTGGAAAAAGTTTTCTGATTAAAGCAATTGCAACTTATCTGCAGAAAAGGACTGAATCACCGCTGTCTTGTGTTGTTACCGCTCCAACTGGGCTGGCAGCACATAATATTAAAGGGATTACTTTACATCGTTTACTGATGCTGCCAGTGGAGCATGATAACAAATTGCAATACCACAAGCTATCTGGAGATGCGTGTTCCGAAGTTTCCAGAGTCATGAAGAAAATTAAACTTCTTATCATTGATGAAGTAAGCATGGTCTCAAATCTAATGCTTGCTTTTGTGCATTTGAGAATGCAAGAAATTCTTAGAACAGATTATGATGTGTTATTCGGAGGAAAACACATTATTGTTTTTGGAGATCTACTGCAGTTGACTCCAGTGAAAGGACAACCAGTGTTTAAAATGGTCACGCATGAAGATACCAGGAAGTGCCTAGGAAGCATTGGAAACGTTAATATATGGTTAAATTTCAAATATGCAGAACTACTCCAAAATATGCGGCAGGCAAGGGATGAAGATTATAAAAATATTCTACAAGATGTAAGAATCGGAAAAATAAGTCAGCATGGGAAAGAAGCTTTACATGGACGATTAATTTCAAATTTGTACCCAAATGAAAACATTCTTCCAGAGAATATTTTTAAGAAAATTAACGAGAAGAAATCTGGCATATGTTTGATGCCTACTCTGAAAGAATGTTCCATGTTCAACAACAAAATGTTAAAGTTAGAAAATTAAGAGATAGTGAAACTGGAAGCTATAGATAAAATAGAGCATATGGGAGCAACAATTATTTTGTCAGAAAATTTGAAATCAAAATTGGATTCATTAGAGAAGACTATATCTAAAACTGCTGGTTTTGAAAAGACTCTGAATGTGTGTTTAAATTGTCGTATCATTTTGAGAAGGAATTTAAATGTTGAAAGAGGTCTGGTAAATGGAGCAATGGGTCATGTTGTTGGTTTTGTGAATTACAAAAATAGAGATGGAATTGAAATTTTAAAAATTAAATTTGATGGCATTGACGAAATAGAACAAATTTGTCGTTGTTCAGCTAGATTTTTGCTTGTGAAAGACTTATATGTTTGCCGAAAACAGTTTCCTGTTTGTTTGGCATATGCAGTGACAATTCATAAATCTCAAGGTTTAAGTGTAGATAGTGCTTTGGTGAACATTGGAAGTTCTGTGTTTAAAGAGGGTATTGCATATGTGGCATTATCACGAGTCAGAACTTTATCAGGATTGTACTTGATTGAGTGTGATGAAACAAAGATTTGTGCTGATCTAGATTGTGTTAAAGAATACAATAGATAAGAAGAGAGTATGCTCCACATTTGCCTCAATATCCTCTGTTTGAAAAACGTGTGGTAGGCCGAAAAAGAAGAAATGAGAATAATTGCAGTGAGGTACTAGCAAAAAGACAAAAAGTAGATGAAACTGTAATTGTAAGCAGAAAGAAAAAGGATTCTGTTGAAGATGTTGTTGGATGTCAGTTTGAAAACAGTTCTGGTGTCAACTGCTATGCTAATGTAGTGGTTAATGTTGCTTTTTTTCTTCAAAATTTACAAGAACAGATTGTTGAAAATCGGGATCAAACATTCTGCTGTTTATTGAATTCTGTGTTTGAGAAATGTAGCAGTGATAGAGCAAAAATAGAAAGTGTTTCAGAAATTAGAAATCTTCTAGACATATGTTCTGGTCAAAATCAATTTTCACAGATTATTCAGCAGGATTGTCAGGAATTTTTAATGTATATGTTTGATGTATTGGCAGATGAAGGAGTAGATATAAAAAATCTTTTTAGCCTTTCTTATCAATGGCAGCATGACTGTGACAACTGTACTTTATCAAGTAGTACTAGAATAGACACTGAAAGATTTATATATTTGAGTTTACCAGACTGCAAATCAGTGCCTTTTAATAATCTAGTTAAAGCAGCTGATCACAATATGGTGTGTACCCAATGTAAGTCTGCAATGCTGTCCACATTATTTTTACAAACTTATGGTAAATATGTGATTTTAATGTTCCAACGATGTAGACCTGATGGAAGTAAATTGTCAACTTCTATTAAAAAATGTGTGGCTTCTCAGTTATCAATTTCAGGAAGAACCTTTGCAACTGTAGCTATTATTTATCATGACGGTCCTTCAACAACATCAGGGCATTACACATGCTATTTAAAAAGTTGTAAAGGTTGGACCCTTTGTAATGACACTCATTTGACTTTAAAACAACGTTTGCCTTTTGACTTAAAAAATTCATATCTAGTGTTTTTAGAACAGAATTTAAGTAAAGGTAATTGGCCTATGAAGACGGGAGCAGTTAATAAAGGTTAGTTTGCTGTTTAAAATTATATTCTGAGTAAAAGTGATCAAGATAATATAAAAAATTGAGTTGTCATATAGGTACTGTAAGTTGATCTCATAGTAAGTGATATCAGTATTATAGGAAATGATGAACATGAGTGAGTCAGAGATGGAATTACGAAAATTTAAATATTGTGAAAATGTTGTTTGAGCCTTTCTTTCAGAACGTCGGAAAAACGGTAATTTTAGAGTTTGTTTTAATTAATTTGAAAATATACTTAAGGAATGGTGAAGGAATGAGCAAAGAGTTATGACTGAACAGAAGGAGTATATGAAAATAATGAAAATATTTCAGATGTTCTTCGAGGTTTTCTTCTAGAAAGTCGATGAAATGGAATTTTTAGAGAACAGCAGAGTACTTTCCAACCAAAAGGACCTTCATGATATACTATTTGGCCTAAAGGAAAAGTAAGTGAATCAAAGATTAGTGTACATTTGTTATTTTTAAGTTTTGATGGTTTTTTTAAAAACACAATCTTTTTGATTGTGTCTTTTTTCCCCGCTGTCATACGATGAGTAGTTTGAACTCACTTTTTTAAGTGAAATTCAATATATTCTGAGAACAGCAAAAATAAACTATGTAACATGTTGTACAAGTTAATCTATAGTTTGTATTCTGTAATTTAAATTATATTCCCATTGTCTCACACTCACTTTCCTTTTTCCACCCTCTTTGAGCTCTTTTCACTCAATTATAATGTCTTTCTTTCACTCTCTTTCAACCCCGTTCTTTTACTCCACTTCTTTCACAACCCCTCATTCTCATTTCAACTGTCTGCATCCCCTCTCTCCCTTGCATAATCATTTATTTATTTATTTATGCATTTTTATATAGCGCGGACTTTACCCGAAGGCGTCAGAGCGCTTCACAATAGGAACAGAAATGAAACATAATGAGAAACATTACACATTAACAGATTACAAAAGCAAACGTTACGTTACATAAGGTAATAGTGACAATTGTGAGCAAACAAAATACATGAGGTAGTAAAAATTGTGAGCAATCAAAAATACATGAGGTAGTAAAAAGTGCACAAGAGGAAAAAAGTGACAAGTGTGCCGTTACAAGAGAAAACAAAGTATCATTTGAGGTATAATACTGCAAAAGGTGCTAGACACTCATGCACAAAAAGCGTTACGTAGGCAAAGGTGGCACTTGTGCCGGTAACAAAGGTAGAACATGTGAGAGGTAGCAAACCGTGTGTTACCAGGGCAAAGTGGTGTGTGCATGTTACAAAAGGGCACCAAACACAAGTACATGGAAAACACTACAAACAGGCAGACACACCAAACACAAGAGTACACTGGGAAGGCACTTCCATGGTCATGTGAGGTAGAAATTTTCAGTAGTGGGAAGTCTTCCTCCAAATAACATGAGGACGTGAATTACTTTTGGAGGTGTCTCTGGAGGAGGAGAACTTTGATGTCCCTTTTGAAGGCCTGGGAGGAGGCGGTGGTCGGAGCTGAGGGGGCAAAGAGTTCCAGATTCTCACTGCGTTGCCTGAAAAGGATTGGGCCATTGTTCTCTCCTTCTTGAAAGTGGGAGGTTCAAGCAGTAGATTTTCCGCATTGCGTGAAGGTCTAGAGCCTCCAGAGAGTTTCAGTTTATTCGCCAGGTAGCGAGGAGAGGAGGAGTGCAAGGCTTTGTGGGTGATACAAGCGGTCTTGTAGATAGCTCTAGCCTCGAAGGGAAGCCAGCGGAGGGTAGATAACAACGGTGTGATGTGATCGCTTCTTTTGGCCCCATAAATGAAACGAGCTGCTGAATGGAAAACAGACTTAAGTGGGGACAGGTGAGATTTGGGGAGGCCAGTAAGAAGAGAATTGCAGTAGTCTAGTCTGGAGAGGACCAGTGATTGCACCAGGGTTATAAGGTCCTGCTCCGGGAAGAAGCGTCGTATTCCCCAAAGAAGGCGCAGTTGATAACGCGCAGATTTTGCAGTAGAATTGATGTGGGGAGTTAGAATGAGTTTTTTGTCGAGAATGACACCAAGGGATTTTGCGCTGTCGACAATGATGGGTTTATTGTTTAGTAGATTCATCTCATCCATCCATGATTGAACTGGGGGAGGAGAGAGTGAGGATGAGAAGACGAGGAATTCAGTTTTGGAGGGATTCAGAATCAATTGATGAGTTGACATCCAGTTTTGGATGGAGTCGAGAGTGGAGCTTAGGATGGAGAGATCATGAGTGGAGGTAACCTTGAGGTAGAGTTGGGTGTCGTCTGCATAGAGATGATAGTGAATCCCGGATTTGCTTAGGAGGTTTCCCAGTGGTTCTAAGTAGAGATTGAACAATGTAGGTGCAAGTATAGAGCCTTGGGGAACACCTTGACCCACCGCCACAGGAGAAGAGAGACTATTCGCTATTTTGATCATTTGAGATCTGTCAGAGAGGAAGGAAGCAAACCATTTAAGCACAGTGCCCTCCATGCCCATTCTCTGTTGAAGGATGTTGAGGAGGGTGTTGTGATTGACAGTGTCAAAGGTTGCAGAGAGGTCAAGGAGAATTAGCAGACAGGACCCCCCTGAGTCGAGTATCCTCAGCGCATCATCAACCACTTGCAGTAGGGCTGTTTCAGTGCTGCAGTTTTGGATGAAGCCGGACTGACAATTGTCAAGAAGATCATTGTCCTTGATATGACGAGAGAGTTGTTTTGCTACACATCTTTCTGTGATCTTCGCAAGAAAGGGAAGGTTAGTGATGGGGCGGAAGTTGTTGAGGTCCTTCGCATCAGCAGTGGGCTTTTTAAGCAGAGGGGTGACCTGCCCAGTTTTGAAGGCGACAGGAAGGGAGCCTTGCCATAGGGAGAGGTTGATCAGAGTGGTCCAATAGGAAAGGGAATGGGTATAGAAGTCAACGGCAATGGCACTGGGGATAGGGTCAAGAGAATGGTTGGAGGGCTTTGTTTCGCGTATGCACTTGAGAAGGGCATCTTCAGATATGGGGTCAAAGCTCTGCCAAATGGCTAAGTATTTGCGCTCCTCTGGAGGTGTAGGATGAGCGACCTGATCCACAAGTGATTTCACTTTTTCGTCGAAGAAAGTAGCGAAATCCGCTGCTCTCTTAGTAGAATCCTCCACCTCGGAGGATGTGGGAGAGCAGCTCGGAATCTTGATGAGATCGAATAGTTTTTTGGGTCTATTTTTGGCGGAGTCAAGGAGGGCTTTGAAATGCGCCACTTTCTCAAGGAAGATATGCTTGTGGTACTTTGATCTTGCTGTGCGAAGCATGGCTAAATTGTCTGTGGAGGGCACTTGCCTCCATTGCTTCTCCAGGAATCTTAGCTGCTTCCTTTCCTCATAAAGGGATTTGTTGAACCAAGGTGCTGAGGGAGTGGGCCTGATCCTTTTGCTTTTGAGTGGAGCGACGTTATTGATTTCCGCTGCAAGAACTGTGAGGCATTGGGAGGTAAGATCGTCAACAGCTATGTTCGGGTCTAGCTTTGGGAGTGAAAGCAAAGCTGATTCACAGAGGGGACCGACATCAATATTTTTGGCATCACGGAACCAGGAGATGGCCTTCTTGGGTTGGCCAAGAGTTATAGAGTGTGAAAGTTGGAGAGAGAATGGGATGAGGTGGTGGTCAGACCAATCTACATGAATTGGGGTAGTGGTAGACAGTATGCCTGCTTTAGAAATAACAAGGTCCAGGATTGCGCCCTTAGAGTGGGTTGGTTCAATGCAGTGTTGGATAAGATCGTTTGTGGAGAGGAAGGTGGCCAGAGAGCTCGCAGAGGAGTCTTGCTGTACGCCCCAGTGGAGATTGAAGTCACCCACGAAGGTCTGATTGTCACTTTGTGTGTATTGGTCGCTGATGAAGTCAGTGAGATCTTCTATGAACGAAGGGCCACTACGAGGCGGGCGGTAGATGATATGGAATCTGAGCGGTGAACGGTGTTTCAGTTGAAGCTCCAGAGAAAGGCATTCAAAGGTGAGGGAGGAACTGCTTGGAGAAGCCTTAAGTTGGAGGGCGTTTCTAAAGATGACTGCAACACCTCCCCCCGTGTTTTCAGTTCTGTCATTCCTAAATATGGAATAACCTGTGGGTAATAGTGTAGTGTAGTTCCTATCTTCCCAATAGGCTCTGCGCATTGGAATAATACCTACAGCAGTAAAGGCCTAGGCCAGACGTTAACTAGGTCTACTACTGTCGATACTAGACTTAAGTTTTGGGTTTGCCAGCGTAGCTCAGAGTTCGCTAGAAACTTTCTCGAATGTTCAGGAAAGAATTAACTCCCCTGATTAGACAAGAAGGGATTTAGTTTCTGACAACCATAGAACATGACAACTTTGCTCTCCCCTAATCAAGAGTGTATCTCCAGAGTCGTGTGAGCACAAGGCAATTATTTTACTCAGTCAGTACGTGCATTCTTAGTCTCATCAGATTGTAGAGAAAAGGAAGAGACGGGCGTGTTCAATAAAAAGGTGTTATTTATTGATCAGTCTCTTTTCTCGTACAAGAGAAATGGATCGATATTATTGCAATACTTATAGTTAAGTAAAGTGCATACATTAAAAGCAATAGTATAAAATAATACTGTAAAAACATTGATATGGTTTCTGAGCCATATGATGTTTAAAATGATTAAAATATATTTACATACACATATACATTTGACTAAACGTACTCAACTGGTGTTTCTAAATACGCCTACCCCGTGTACCTGACCTAAGTCTAATGCGTGGGCGGGAATAGAAAGTTACAGTTTTAGTTAAGTTTGTTTTTGCCAAGTGAATAACTAAAGAATTCTCTGTGAGGGGTTATTCAGTTCTGTACCTGGAACTTTAGGATGAATGAGGAATGGTATCTCTTTCTCTGCTCTCGATATTCCAGGCTGCCTGCGAGGGCTGCCCGAAAGCGCCGGTGCTGGGTCTCTCGGCAAGAGATAGCAGCGCGTCTCTCAGTGCGTCAGGAAGGCGGGGCTGCTGCCAGCGGGGTCTGCTCTGCTTCTGGGCTTCGGCAAGTATGGCTGCTCCGTCTCGTCACCACGCGTGTGTTTGCATAGGGCAAGATCGGCAATATTTATACCTTAAAGGTGCCGAGATTGACGTAAGGATGGACATAGATACGTCAATAAAGATGTCATACGACTTGCTCGTTAGCACATTCTTTTACTGAAGTTCTCTGTGAAATCAAAACAATGGCCGCACGGATTTTCCAGGTTGTCATAGGTTTGATTTGTTATGAGAACGTCGTATGCCTTATCAGGGGCTGGAGGAATGTCGCTTGTCTAATTAGATCTCAAGCGTTATGACCTAATCAGATAACACGTTCCTGTGCCGTAGTGTGACTGCGTCAGATAACGGTATCTGCATCATGGGGGCTTTTCTTGCCTCATGGGCTGACTGTTAGTTAACTTGATAGTTAGTTTAACCAGAATAGGGTCAGGAATAGGGGGATCGATTCAGAACCTATAGGAATACATGACACCCACTCCACGCTAACTATGGTCATATTTACTAATCTATGCATAGTATAACATAGTACAACATACTATAGAGTATAGTGTATACCTCACCATCCCAAAATACATAAATGCATTTTGAAATTTTCAAATATACTGAAAAATTGCAGTCATATATATTGTATGCACTTAAGCTATGAATTAAACGCTAAAGTAAACACGCATTTGTAGACATTATTGCTTATTTGGTATATGAGAAATACACATGAAATGGCTCTTAATATGGCTATACAGAAAGAAAGTTCGAGACCATTTCATCACATAATAAAATATTTGTGAACATACCAGCGGGCAACTAAAGTTTATAAAGTATCTAAAAATAGAAATCTTAGTTCTCTAGGAATAGTTTCTTACTTTAAGCAGAAGATAAGTGTCCCGAAAATTTTGTAAAAAATAATTTGGGGCTGCCAAAAAATTGCTGTCCGTGAACTGGTGGGAAAAATTGTTCATGTGACTTTATTTTTAAAGTTGAAGGCCGAATTCAGGGAACGCCGTGTGCGAGCTTGCTCAAAAGTCTCTATTTCTGTTCTGGAGAGAACATCATATCATTAAGGCTTTCGAAAAAACTGTCAACAGCTTCATGGGAAAGTTCCACTAAGTCGGAAATAGGTGTAACCATGCATTCGTGCGCATGATTGTCTCCATTGACATTCTGATTCGCATTGCTGACAGAAGGTCGTACCTGATTAATGCTGCTTTCATCTTGAACTTCACTACTCTTCAATCGTAGTGGTGAAGACTCCACAAATGCCGTCATCAGGATTGGCAGCCTTTGAGGGCAGCACAAAGCGTGAACCTTGGTAGGAACCAACAATGTATCTGCATCCACTGGCGCATCCGATTGTAGCGTCAGACAGGTGTCTAACACGCATTCTTCTCCGCATAGCAGACATCTCAATACAGGTAAAACACATCTTTGCCACATTGGTCGAAATGATAGAAACCAAGTCATGTTCAGGTCTCTAAGCCGGGATAGTCCCAGGATTTTTGATATCCGGTCCCGGTATCCAATGGCTAGGATTGTATCTTCCATTGTCGCGAGAGTTTGATCTGTGACATGGGTTGCCATAACGAAAAATAAGGACTAAGAATAGGATTCCTGCAATTAGTCCCAGTATCAGGGGAAGTCCGCCAAAAATCGAATGGACGAAATCTGGAAAAATACCCAGTATGGCTTTGAATGGTGTTAATGCCATCGAAAATACTGTCTTAAATACTTTTGAGACCCCAGTGGTATCAGAAATATTTAAGATTTCGCTCAGGATTTCCGCGAAATGTACGGGGGAATTAGTCGATAATAATGTATGTATCTCTGCAGTCGTCCTTGCGACTTGTAGATCATACGTTTCTTTTGATGACGTGAGCCTTGTAGGCGTCTGAAGAAGCACTGTTTTCATTCTGCTTAAAGTATCTATTCGAATAGAAGTAATTTTCAAACTGGGCCATGCCCTTGCCTCCCTGTCTGGAAAGGAGCTGGGGAACAAAGAACGTCCACAGCACTTGACCTTCGCAGTCGTAGTGACTAGATAAGGAGTCCCGGGCATAAGACTACAACATTTGCGGTCTACAATAAGAATGTAACTCCCATTATAGAGTCTTTGAAAGAATGGTTCTATTTCGGTTGCAGGTGCGCCTTGCTGGTGACATGAAAGGTTGTATGAATTCCCTTCACAGGCTCCATGCAAACTAATTCCGTTACACAGAAGCGTGCCACTTAGTGACATAGCATAATTGTTGCCACTAAGAAACACTTTCTGTCCTTTATTACTGACACATGCATGTGAATAGGGCAGGTTCCAAGTTGTTTTAAGGTACCCCTTTCCCAATTTCTCGTACATGCCAGCCTGTATATATTTTTGGCAGTATTGAAACCTGAAGGTTGAGATTGGAATATTTATGATTCCGTGGATTATCCATTCACTGACAGGTCGTTCTGACATTGTCATTGGTAATCTTTCTAGTTTTTCAATGCTCAAGATTGTATAATCAGCACCCTTTTGCGCCATACTGATTTGTCTATCAGTAAGGTTAAAGATTTGGAATAGTGACGTTGTGTTGATTAAACGCCAAGGCACATAGCCTGAACGCAGATTTTGTAACGTCCAGCCAAGCTGTACAATAGAACGCAATTGTGACTGACCATGTTGTAATAACAGTAAGTCTTGCGATAATATATCGATTGCTGACGACACAATGCTGTCCAATGAAAAAATTCTGGAGGACAGAGTCATTAACCCATTGTCCACTACAGAAAGTGATTTTTCCAAATTAATACGGTCAATTTCCCGTATTCTCTCTGCTGTTTCAATTTGATTAACCTTCCAGGCCTCATTGTATGCTGCATATACAGAGGCTGCTATGAAACGCTTTTGACGCTGTTTGCGTGGTCCCATTATGAAATCACGCAAGTCAGCACCATCAGTAAGTAAAGTTAGGTGTTGCTTAATTTCAGGCAGTGTGGAAGTTTGTAGCCACTGAAGGCATAATTTGCCCACACTGTAGGTTGTTATTATCCCTGGGTGATGTCTTTGGGGATATCTAGGGTCTGGCCTGGTCATTTTGAACCCCTGTGTTTTATTCAGGAATCTGTCTTGACAGTTATTTGTATCTGTGGGCCAGATCAACCATTGTTTCCAATTAGGATGTGTTCTGTTTTGGTTTAATATATGGTTTACGTCTATCTCTTCATCCGTATTAGAGCTATTGCTAAACATTGTTGGCTTTGGAATAGACGGTTTATTTAAATCTTTGATTTTGGCTAGGCCAAGACAGGTGGTTTGTTGAACAGTGTCATTTAAAAATATCATTTGTTCTGGGATCATGCAAGCTCTAAACAAAGCTTCTAAACCCTGTACTTGCCATTCTTTTGTACCCCAAACACTTTTTAAATCAACATTTTTGTCCCAATAATTAAATCCTAAAGTATTCATTTCCTCGAAGAATGAATCTGAATATATCAACTTTGTGTTGGTTATCATGGTTTTCATCCCTGTCTTGTTTGACAATTTATAATAAAATGTTTCAGCATTACTTGTGTTAAAACCTGAAAAATATGAATATTTGTCGTAAATGGTTCTTGAGCTCCCTTTTGGAGGTGTTGCACAATGTTCCCATTGATTATAATTTAAAACATTTCTAGGTTGTGCAGATTTATGTAAAAAATGGTTACCATAGTGGTTATAGCAATACATACTATCATAATTTGTAGAACCTTGCAAATAATCATGTTTTGTAAATTTAGCAGACATTACTAAGTCAGACATCATGTTATTAATGCTTTCGAAGTCCCAATCATCAGCAAATGAGTTTGGTTTTGCAAAGTCACTCAAGGAGATCTTGATTTGGTGTGGGTATTTCAGGATCTCGACCGGACCATAAATTTCATAGTCAGTGTTGTCCCAGGCTACCCCACCAGGTATAGGATTGGCTGTGAAGTTGGCTGAAGAAAGTTCTCTTTTCTCGACGTGTGAAGATGTGTGTGGTTTGAGGACCAAGTTGATGTTCTGACTTGCTGTGTCCATTTTAGCATATTTTCCCTCAATGAAGCGTCCCAAAGTTAATACCATGATGAGCCAAAGTATGAGGATAAATGCACCAAAACCCACCCAAAATTCAATCCATGGAGAAATCAGATATGTTTCTTTCAGTTGGTTCAAAAGTTCCTTAGCTTTGTCTTTAAAGGATTTTGATGATGGCTGTGTCTTTGATTCACTGAGGCTTTCAGAGGAATCATCGAAGTTGATGAAGTAGCCGGATGCAGTTCTGTCAATTGTTCCAATTGCTTCAGGATTTTTGTTGCTTGCATTTTTACTTGGTACTTCATTATAGATTGGTGTGTCTCTGCTAAATGTTTTTATTTGGGTATTCAGAGGTCTGAGTTCTATTGCATTGTTGCATAGTCCTTGTTGTTCTTCTGTAGGCGTTTCGAATGTGATGAGCCTCTTTGTTAGGACCTCTGTACTGGTAGCAAACCTTGGTGTTCTGCTACTTATTGGGAGTCCACTTGGCCTACTGTTTGTTATCGGCCACATGTTGTGGTTTTACCAGGTCGATGGATACAACTCGGTTCTCCTTTTTACCAGCAAGTGGCGGTAGTACAACTGATCTTGTCCCGTTGACAGACAAGACAGGAACTGTTTTTCTGTAAGAAGGCCGAAATTCCTTCTTTACCGCGATCTTTTCCCTGACTAGATCCCCGACTTTTGGAATCCAGATAGGTCTTGCTGGGACAGGTGGTGATTCTTCAGTGGTTGTTGGCTGTTGTTTCAACTGTATGTTGCTCAGGTCTTTTCTTGTTTTGTTTAAGTCCTGCAAAATAGCCAAACGGTCTTTGACATCAAAGCTTTTTTCTTTAACCACTGAAGTCTGACTGTCGAGGTCAGAGATAATCATTCTAGTTCCAAATAATAATTCGTACGGACTGAATCCCTTCAGAGAATTTCTTGGCAAGTTATTTAGACTACGTTGGACACTTATTAGATGTTTGACCCACCCAGCTCCCGAACCTAATATCCTTTCCATTATAGATTGCTTTCTGCCTTGGTTTTTTCTTTACACCATCCCGTACCCTCAGGAAGGAAGTGAGAAGATTCCCGCTGGACTGTGCTCATTCGGCCATGTTTCCCCCCAGGCTGGTGGGCTTGAGTGAAAACAATGGTCGAACGTAGCATGCTCTTAGCGTATATGCCATTTAGACTCGCAAATCTTTGTATAACAGTCCGGACGTCAGCCGAGTGCTGGTGATCTACATTATAAGTGGAAACTAGCCTGTATATGTTAATCGCAAGCCCTGCTTTTTATTGGTCATATTATCTGCCTTGATACGACGAGGTATTAAACTGTTTCTCTCCCCACTGCGATCTCTGTTGCAGTTTGGGCAGTTTTTTACAAACATGGTGTAATGCAGGCTCATGCCTGGCCACCAGTACCGTGATTGTAATTCTTCCAGAGAATCTTTTATTTTAAGGTGTCTGAGACCCTCGCCCATGTGTGCGTCTGCGATTAACAAGCTTCTCCTGTCCATGTTTGGAATCACTCTATCCCCCACTCCAGGGATTCGAGCAAAAGGGACGGAGTTTGCATCGATTATGTATGTATAATTGAGTGGATAGTTGATCGGTAACGCTGAGCAGTCGCCTTTTGATGACGTTTTCACCGCCAGCATTGTTTCACCGTCAATGTATTTTAATGTACGCTTTTTTCGATCTACGGGAGCCGGTATAGTGGCTGCCGCTGCGGCTGTTTCAGCCAATGAATTCCCTACAACGTGAACGCCATCACGCTGATGACTCAGTGAGTGTGTCACGTGAGTCTTTGGTAGTTCTTTTTGTAAAAGAGCTATTTGTTCCCAGAGCAATTTCTGCTTTATTGGTGCATCTGTGTCATCTTTGTAACCGTTCTGAATCCATGTCTGCAAATCCTTGTTATATGCTTTGACGCAGTAATATGAATCTGACACTATAAGTGTCGGGAATTCGCGATCCGCATTATCCAGTACCATTTTTAATGCTATTATTTCAGTTTGTAGTTCTGAATTAGTTTCAACGGAGTGTGTTTTTGTTAATAGAGGTCTTAGTTTACCTCCGCGCCACACTTCTTTTGTAATCTCACATGTGGGGTTGTATGCATGTTCTCCCCAAACGGAGGGTTGAGCATGTCCGTCTGTATAAATTACACAGGCGTAATGTCTTAGAGGCAGAATGTCGATTGGCAGAGGATACGTCTTTTCATATTTTAGATTTTTTAATTCTTCTAGTTCTGGATCAAAGTAGTAGTATACTTTGTCCGTTGTGATTGAATTCACCCATTGTATCCATTCCGGAGTCAATGTTGTTGTTGGTAAATTACACGGTGTTGTTAGTGCCTCAAAGGCTGATTCTGCTGTTCTGACTGTGATATGTCTACCGTCAGCTATCTCTTTTTCTCTAGCTATTGCGGTTTGAACTGCACGAATGATTTTTTCTGTATTACTGAATTTCTGTTCAGCTTCTATGTACAAGTGTGATTTGAATGCAATTGGTACCTTTTCTCCCTCATTAGAGGTTAGGTATGTGAATCCGCATCTCCCTGGGATGACTCGAATCACAAGATTACGTGTGTTATCACGTGTTTCTAATTTTGTTTTAATTAGCATGTCTGTTTGTAAGGATCTCAAAATTTCTGTGTGTGTTTGAGTCCAATTGGATCTTTTAAAGTCTGGTTTAATTAGATCATAAAGGGGTTTGACCCTTTCTGTGTAATTTTCAATGTATGTTCTTCCGAAATTTAGGAAGCCTAGAATTGACTGTAGGTTTTTTAGTGTTTTAGGAGCTTGGATTACGGCACATTTCTCTAGGAAATTGTCAGCCAGGCTTTTGCCTTCACTTGATAATTCATATCCTAAGAATAGGACTGTCAGATGGGCAATTCTAGACTTTTTAAAGTTGAATTTGTAACCCTCTGCTGCGAACCCAAGTATTATGGTGTTCACTCTTTTCAAGTGAGTATCCAAGTCATCATCTGTTAAGTAAATGTCATCAACATAAGATAACGCTTCATCATCATATAGTTGTAGTAATTCTGTTACTCTCGCTGAGAATACCCCCGGGCTGTTCTTGTACCCCTGGGCTAACCGACAGAATTGCTTTTGAGTGCCATTTACTGAGAATGCAGTTAAATATCTGCTCTCTGGTGCTATGTTTTGACAAAAGAATCCATTGGAGATGTCCAAGGTTGTTTTGTATTTTTTGCGCACTATGTTATTCATTAGTGCAGCACTGTGTGAGTTTTGCACTGCAACGGTTTTGCAACATGTGTTAAGGTGTCGGTAATCCAAAACTAGACGATATGAATTGTCTGGTTTGGAGACCGGAAACAAAGGATTGTTCATTTGTGAGGTGCAAGTTTCAATCACCCCCTGGTATTCTAGCTGATCTAGTATTTCATTTACCTGTTTTTTAGCTTCTTGCTTAATTGGGTACTGCCTTTGTGCAGTAGGTTGTGATTTTAACTGGATTTTGTGAGGAGGAGAATCCTCATCCCATCCTACATGATTTTTATATAAAGCAGGTGCTAAGGCCACTGCCCACTTTCTAGCAAGTGTGTATTTTTTATGAATCGGGATTTGATTCGAGAAGGCAGGCATAATTACTTCTTCGCCATGAGGGCACTCCCTGACAAACTCTGGTGGCCAGTCTTTTTCAGCTAGAAGGATGTCATAACCCTTGGAGAGGTTATCCCAAAATAGTCCCCTTATTTTCCTAGTCTTATCTCCCTCTATACGTAATGTTATCTCGTATATCTTGTGGGGTTTGCTAACTCTGGTGTCTGCAGTTTCCACTTGAAGATATTCATTCGTGTCCACTGTCTCCAGATGATTCATAAGGACTTTGCGAGCTATGCTCACTTCTGCTGCGCTGTCTAGCATTGTCTGAGCCCACTCTCCGTTTTTCAGTTGTGTCCTCAGTATTCTCGGCATTGTTAACTACCTTGATACTGGCTACCTTCTTTTTTGGAAATTGTAATTTCTTTTTTTGTTGAGCAGGTTCCTTGTCTTTGGACTTGGCGTGCTCTTCTCTTTGTTCTGATCGTCCTCTTCTTTCCGATTTCTGCGAGGAAGTCTGAAAAGATTGAGAGGGACGTGTATCAATGTCTTGATATCTATCAGGTTTTTTAATATTATCCCTATTTCTAAGGTTATATCTTTTCCCAGAGGGGTCACTCTGGGGTGACCTGTGTCTCTGGTTCGGAGATTTCTCCCTTCGCCTAGGAGACCTTCCTCGGGACTGGAATTTCTTTTCTTTTGGATTGGATTGTTTGTTTCCATCCCAGTTCTTTTTTGGTGAATTATTATTAAAAAATATTTTTTCTGGACTTTCAGTCAGTTGCGGTTTTACTGGTATTCCACCTAAACTATCTCTACCTTGTTCTTCATAAGATTTTTCTATGATTCTGGCAATTTCAGCTGGTTGGTCTGCTATATCTGTCTCTTTTAACCTCTGGCGGATCGCCACGTTTGCTGCTTCACCTTTTATATTGGCTAGTAATATAGCCGAGACCTGCTTGAAGTCTTTCAGTAATTTCATACCAAGAGTTAAAGCTGGTTCTGGACCGTATTCATCTTGAATTTGTTTTAGCACATCTGGTATTACCGAAATGGATGGAACACCGTGCGTTTTTGTGTAGATTGAAGCAAAGACTGTACCCCAAGTGTCACAGTCTTCTATGTGTGGTGCGATTCCCATTGGGAGACATATAGTCAGAATCCTGTGTTTTTCTAGCGGGGTGGTGTCAGGAAACACCGCCTCTATTTGGGTGATTTTCTGTGCCAACCAGAATGGTATCTGTTCCCGTTTAGCCAGAACTTTACCTAGGCAGGATTGGATGTTCTGTGGTGTGATTTTATTTGTGTTCCCCTGGTGAGGGGTCAGCTGTGGAAGTTTAATCGCTGGCTGAATTGTTGAAGTCCGCATTACATACTGGACTAATTGTCTATGAATTTTTAGTAACTGTTTTAGCTGTATTAACAGCTCTCCAGTAGACATTCCTTCGATGTCTGGGTGTGGTGTGTATCCGGCTAAGACCGGCCATGTTGCTCCTGGTCTACCTAAAGGACCGAGCCTTGTAATGTGATTGTTATGTATTAGGGCGCCATCAAATAAGAGCAAATGCTCTTGGAATTTGAGTGGTACTTCCACCTCCTTGAAAGGAGTGTAAATGTCGGGTGGAACCTCTATTTTGTAATAGTGGAAGTACTTTGTTACAGCATTTGCTGCTGGAAAATGTATCCATGTATAGTATACCTCTGTCTGCCGATATTCGTGTGCCTCAATTACGAATATGACTGTGCCACCTCTAGGTGTCAGTCCATTTTCTATAAGTTTTAAGGTTATAGATTTCCTTTTGCTGACCGGAATGAGTATTATATCCCCGTCCGCATCTAGTGCTGCAGTATCAGCTGCTACTATTTCAGCTGCTAATCTAACTGCCTCTCTTTCTTCATCACTGTCTCCCATTTTACCGACAGGATGGTATTATGTTTGTTTGCAGATCAGGTTTCTTATGGAACAAAGATTAGATGCACAATATTTTGGAACAGTGTATCCTTCAACGTTGACTATACCAAGAACCTTACATAGGAGTTCCCTCCTGCGAGGTTTTGGAGGATATTACCTTTCACCCACTCCAGACGTCTTTGGAGTATTTGGGAAAAGGGGTCTGAGTGAGAAAGCACGACTGAGTTACTCTAAATGTCTTACGTTAGTTTTATCGCCCTTTCCAAACGCGTTGGGCGCCATGTAGTGTAGTTCCTATCTTCCCAATAGGCTCTGCGCATTGGAATAATACCTACAGCAGTAAAGGCCTAGGCCAGACGTTAACTAGGTCTACTACTGTCGATACTAGACTTAAGTTTTGGGTTTGCCAGCGTAGCTCAGAGTTCGCTAGAAACTTTCTCGAATGTTCAGGAAAGAATTAACTCCCCTGATTAGACAAGAAGGGATTTAGTTTCTGACAACCATAGAACATGACAACTTTGCTCTCCCCTAATCAAGAGTGTATCTCCAGAGTCGTGTGAGCACAAGGCAATTATTTTACTCAGTCAGTACGTGCATTCTTAGTCTCATCAGATTGTAGAGAAAAGGAAGAGACGGGCGTGTTCAATAAAAAGGTGTTATTTATTGATCAGTCTCTTTTCTCGTACAAGAGAAATGGATCGATATTATTGCAATACTTATAGTTAAGTAAAGTGCATACATTAAAAGCAATAGTATAAAATAATACTGTAAAAACATTGATATGGTTTCTGAGCCATATGATGTTTAAAATGATTAAAATATATTTACATACACATATACATTTGACTAAACGTACTCAACTGGTGTTTCTAAATACGCCTACCCCGTGTACCTGACCTAAGTCTAATGCGTGGGCGGGAATAGAAAGTTACAGTTTTAGTTAAGTTTGTTTTTGCCAAGTGAATAACTAAAGAATTCTCTGTGAGGGGTTATTCAGTTCTGTACCTGGAACTTTAGGATGAATGAGGAATGGTATCTCTTTCTCTGCTCTCGATATTCCAGGCTGCCTGCGAGGGCTGCCCGAAAGCGCCGGTGCTGGGTCTCTCGGCAAGAGATAGCAGCGCGTCTCTCAGCGCGTCAGGAAGGCGGGGCTGCTGCCAGCGGGGTCTGCTCTGCTTCTGGGCTTCGGCAAGTATGGCTGCTCCGTCTCGTCACCACGCGTGTGTTTGCATAGGGCAAGATCGGCAATATTTATACCTTAAAGGTGCCGAGATTGACGTAAGGATGGACATAGATACGTCAATAAAGATGTCATACGACTTGCTCGTTAGCACATTCTTTTACTGAAGTTCTCTGTGAAATCAAAACAATGGCCGCACGGATTTTCCAGGTTGTCATAGGTTTGATTTGTTATGAGAACGTCGTATGCCTTATCAGGGGCTGGAGGAATGTCGCTTGTCTAATTAGATCTCAAGCGTTATGACCTAATCAGATAACACGTTCCTGTGCCGTAGTGTGACTGCGTCAGATAACGGTATCTGCATCATGGGGGCTTTTCTTGCCTCATGGGCTGACTGTTAGTTAACTTGATAGTTAGTTTAACCAGAATAGGGTCAGGAATAGGGGGATCGATTCAGAACCTATAGGAATACATGACACCCACTCCACGCTAACTATGGTCATATTTACTAATCTATGCATAGTATAACATAGTACAACATACTATAGAGTATAGTGTATACCTCACCACCCCAAAATACATAAATGCATTTTGAAATTTTCAAATATACTGAAAAATTGCAGTCATATATATTGTATGCACTTAAGCTATGAATTAAACGCTAAAGTAAACACGCATTTGTAGACATTATTGCTTATTTGGTATATGAGAAATACACATGAAATGGCTCTTAATATGGCTATACAGAAAGAAAGTTCGAGACCATTTCATCACATAATAAAATGTTTGTGAACATACCAGCGGGCAACTAAAGTTTATAAAGTATCTAAAAATAGAAATCTTAGTTCTCTAGGAATAGTTTCTTACTTTAAGCAGAAGATAAGTGTCCCGAAAATTTTGTAAAAAATAATTTGGGGCTGCCAAAAAATTGCTGTCCGTGAACTGGTGGGAAAAATTGTTCATGTGACTTTATTTTTAAAGTTGAAGGCCGAATTCAGGGAACGCCGTGTGCGAGCTTGCTCAAAAGTCTCTATTTCTGTTCTGGAGAGAACATCATATCATTAAGGCTTTCGAAAAAACTGTCAACAGCTTCATGGGAAAGTTCCACTAAGTCGGAAATAGGTGTAACCATGCATTCGTGCGCATGATTGTCTCCATTGACATTCTGATTCGCATTGCTGACAGAAGGTCGTACCTGATTAATGCTGCTTTCATCTTGAACTTCACTACTCTTCAATCGTAGTGGTGAAGACTCCACAAATGCCGTCATCAGGATTGGCAGCCTTTGAGGGCAGCACAAAGCGTGAACCTTGGTAGGAACCAACAATGTATCTGCATCCACTGGCGCATCCGATTGTAGCGTCAGACAGGTGTCTAACACGCATTCTTCTCCGCATAGCAGACATCTCAATACAGGTAAAACACATCTTTGCCACATTGGTCGAAATGATAGAAACCAAGTCATGTTCAGGTCTCTAAGCCGGGATAGTCCCAGGATTTTTGATATCCGGTCCCGGTATCCAATGGCTAGGATTGTATCTTCCATTGTCGCGAGAGTTTGATCTGTGACATGGGTTGCCATAACGAAAAATAAGGACTAAGAATAGGATTCCTGCAATTAGTCCCAGTATCAGGGGAAGTCCGCCAAAAATCGAATGGACGAAATCTGGAAAAATACCCAGTATGGCTTTGAATGGTGTTAATGCCATCGAAAATACTGTCTTAAATACTTTTGAGACCCCAGTGGTATCAGAAATATTTAAGATTTCGCTCAGGATTTCCGCGAAATGTACGGGGGAATTAGTCGATAATAATGTATGTATCTCTGCAGTCGTCCTTGCGACTTGTAGATCATACGTTTCTTTTGATGACGTGAGCCTTGTAGGCGTCTGAAGAAGCACTGTTTTCATTCTGCTTAAAGTATCTATTCGAATAGAAGTAATTTTCAAACTGGGCCATGCCCTTGCCTCCCTGTCTGGAAAGGAGCTGGGGAACAAAGAACGTCCACAGCACTTGACCTTCGCAGTCGTAGTGACTAGATAAGGAGTCCCGGGCATAAGACTACAACATTTGCGGTCTACAATAAGAATGTAACTCCCATTATAGAGTCTTTGAAAGAATGGTTCTATTTCGGTTGCAGGTGCGCCTTGCTGGTGACATGAAAGGTTGTATGAATTCCCTTCACAGGCTCCATGCAAACTAATTCCGTTACACAGAAGCGTGCCACTTAGTGACATAGCACAATTGTTGCCACTAAGAAACACTTTCTGTCCTTTATTACTGACACATGCATGTGAATAGGGCAGGTTCCAAGTTGTTTTAAGGTACCCCTTTCCCAATTTCTCGTACATGCCAGCCTGTATATATTTTTGGCAGTATTGAAACCTGAAGGTTGAGATTGGAATATTTATGATTCCGTGGATTATCCATTCACTGACAGGTCGTTCTGACATTGTCATTGGTAATCTTTCTAGTTTTTCAATGCTCAAGATTGTATAATCAGCACCCTTTTGCGCCATACTGATTTGTCTATCAGTAAGGTTAAAGATTTGGAATAGTGACGTTGTGTTGATTAAACGCCAAGGCACATAGCCTGAACGCAGATTTTGTAACGTCCAGCCAAGCTGTACAATAGAACGCAATTGTGACTGACCATGTTGTAATAACAGTAAGTCTTGCGATAATATATCGATTGCTGACGACACAATGCTGTCCAATGAAAAAATTCTGGAGGACAGAGTCATTAACCCATTGTCCACTACAGAAAGTGATTTTTCCAAATTAATACGGTCAATTTCCCGTATTCTCTCTGCTGTTTCAATTTGATTAACCTTCCAGGCCTCATTGTATGCTGCATATACAGAGGCTGCTATGAAACGCTTTTGACGCTGTTTGCGTGGTCCCATTATGAAATCACGCAAGTCAGCACCATCAGTAAGTAAAGTTAGGTGTTGCTTAATTTCAGGCAGTGTGGAAGTTTGTAGCCACTGAAGGCATAATTTGCCCACACTGTAGGTTGTTATTATCCCTGGGTGATGTCTTTGGGGATATCTAGGGTCTGGCCTGGTCATTTTGAACCCCTGTGTTTTATTCAGGAATCTGTCTTGACAGTTATTTGTATCTGTGGGCCAGATCAACCATTGTTTCCAATTAGGATGTGTTCTGTTTTGGTTTAATATATGGTTTACGTCTATCTCTTCATCCGTATTAGAGCTATTGCTAAACATTGTTGGCTTTGGAATAGACGGTTTATTTAAATCTTTGATTTTGGCTAGGCCAAGACAGGTGGTTTGTTGAACAGTGTCATTTAAAAATATCATTTGTTCTGGGATCATGCAAGCTCTAAACAAAGCTTCTAAACCCTGTACTTGCCATTCTTTTGTACCCCAAACACTTTTTAAATCAACATTTTTGTCCCAATAATTAAATCCTAAAGTATTCATTTCCTCGAAGAATGAATCTGAATATATCAACTTTGTGTTGGTTATCATGGTTTTCATCCCTGTCTTGTTTGACAATTTATAATAAAATGTTTCAGCATTACTTGTGTTAAAACCTGAAAAATATGAATATTTGTCGTAAATGGTTCTTGAGCTCCCTTTTGGAGGTGTTGCACAATGTTCCCATTGATTATAATTTAAAACATTTCTAGGTTGTGCAGATTTATGTAAAAAATGGTTACCATAGTGGTTATAGCAATACATACTATCATAATTTGTAGAACCTTGCAAATAATCATGTTTTGTAAATTTAGCAGACATTACTAAGTCAGACATCATGTTATTAATGCTTTCGAAGTCCCAATCATCAGCAAATGAGTTTGGTTTTGCAAAGTCACTCAAGGAGATCTTGATTTGGTGTGGGTATTTCAGGATCTCGACCGGACCATAAATTTCATAGTCAGTGTTGTCCCAGGCTACCCCACCAGGTATAGGATTGGCTGTGAAGTTGGCTGAAGAAAGTTCTCTTTTCTCGACGTGTGAAGATGTGTGTGGTTTGAGGACCAAGTTGATGTTCTGACTTGCTGTGTCCATTTTAGCATATTTTCCCTCAATGAAGCGTCCCAAAGTTAATACCATGATGAGCCAAAGTATGAGGATAAATGCACCAAAACCCACCCAAAATTCAATCCATGGAGAAATCAGATATGTTTCTTTCAGTTGGTTCAAAAGTTCCTTAGCTTTGTCTTTAAAGGATTTTGATGATGGCTGTGTCTTTGATTCACTGAGGCTTTCAGAGGAATCATCGAAGTTGATGAAGTAGCCGGATGCAGTTCTGTCAATTGTTCCAATTGCTTCAGGATTTTTGTTGCTTGCATTTTCACTTGGTACTTCATTATAGATTGGTGTGTCTCTGCTAAATGTTTTTATTTGGGTATTCAGAGGTCTGAGTTCTATTGCATTGTTGCATAGTCCTTGTTGTTCTTCTGTAGGCGTTTCGAATGTGATGAGCCTCTTTGTTAGGACCTCTGTACTGGTAGCAAACCTTGGTGTTCTGCTACTTATTGGGAGTCCACTTGGCCTACTGTTTGTTATCGGCCACATGTTGTGGTTTTACCAGGTCGATGGATACAACTCGGTTCTCCTTTTTACCAGCAAGTGGCGGTAGTACAACTGATCTTGTCCCGTTGACAGACAAGACAGGAACTGTTTTTCTGTAAGAAGGCCGAAATTCCTTCTTTACCGCGATCTTTTCCCTGACTAGATCCCCGACTTTTGGAATCCAGATAGGTCTTGCTGGGACAGGTGGTGATTATTCAGTGGTTGTTGGCTGTTGTTTCAACTGTATGTTGCTCAGGTCTTTTCTTGTTTTGTTTAAGTCCTGCAAAATAGCCAAACGGTCTTTGACATCAAAGCTTTTTTCTTTAACCACTGAAGTCTGACTGTCGAGGTCAGAGATAATCATTCTAGTTCCAAATAATAATTCGTACGGACTGAATCCCTTCAGAGAATTTCTTGGCAAGTTATTTAGACTACGTTGGACACTTATTAGATGTTTGACCCACCCAGCTCCCGAACCTAATATCCTTTCCATTATAGATTGCTTTCTGCCTTGGTTTTTTCTTTACACCATCCCGTACCCTCAGGAAGGAAGTGAGAAGATTCCCGCTGGACTGTGCTCATTCGGCCATGTTTCCCCCCAGGCTGGTGGGCTTGAGTGAAAACAATGGTCGAACGTAGCATGCTCTTAGCGTATATGCCATTTAGACTCGCAAATCTTTGTATAACAGTCCGGACGTCAGCCGAGTGCTGGTGATCTACATTATAAGTGGAAACTAGCCTGTATATGTTAATCGCAAGCCCTGCTTTTTATTGGTCATATTATCTGCCTTGATACGACGAGGTATTAAACTGTTTCTCTCCCCACTGCGATCTCTGTTGCAGTTTGGGCAGTTTTTTACAAACATGGTGTAATGCAGGCTCATGCCTGGCCACCAGTACCGTGATTGTAATTCTTCCAGAGAATCTTTTATTTTAAGGTGTCTGAGACCCTCGCCCATGTGTGCGTCTGCGATTAACAAGCTTCTCCTGTCCATGTTTGGAATCACTCTATCCCCCACTCCAGGGATTCGAGCAAAAGGGACGGAGTTTGCATCGATTATGTATGTATAATTGAGTGGATAGTTGATCGGTAACGCTGAGCAGTCGCCTTTTGATGACGTTTTCACCGCCAGCATTGTTTCACCGTCAATGTATTTTAATGTACGCTTTTTTCGATCTACGGGAGCCGGTATAGTGGCTGCCGCTGCGGCTGTTTCAGCCAATGAATTCCCTACAACGTGAACGCCATCACGCTGATGACTCAGTGAGTGTGTCACGTGAGTCTTTGGTAGTTCTTTTTGTAAAAGAGCTATTTGTTCCCAGAGCAATTTCTGCTTTATTGGTGCATCTGTGTCATCTTTGTAACCGTTCTGAATCCATGTCTGCAAATCCTTGTTATATGCTTTGACGCAGTAATATGAATCTGACACTATAAGTGTCGGGAATTCGCGATCCGCATTATCCAGCGCCATTTTTAATGCTATTATTTCAGTTTGTAGTTCTGAATTAGTTTCAACTGAGTGTGTTTTTGTTAATAGAGGTCTTAGTTTACCTCCGCGCCACACTTCTTTTGTAATCTCACATGTGGGGTTGTATGCATGTTCTCCCCAAACGGAGGGTTGAGCATGTCCGTCTGTATAAATTACACAGGCGTAATGTCTTAGAGGCAGAATGTCGATTGGCAGAGGATACGTCTTTTCATATTTTAGATTTTTTAATTCTTCTAGTTCTGGATCAAAGTAGTAGTATACTTTGTCCGTTGTGATTGAATTCACCCATTGTATCCATTCCGGAGTCAATGTTGTTGTTGGTAAATTACACGGTGTTGTTAGTGCCTCAAAGGCTGATTCTGCTGTTCTGACTGTGATATGTCTACCGTCAGCTATCTCTTTTTCTCTAGCTATTGCGGTTTGAACTGCACGAATGATTTTTTCTGTATTACTGAATTTCTGTTCAGCTTCTATGTACAAGTGTGATTTGAATGCAATTGGTACCTTTTCTCCCTCATTAGAGGTTAGGTATGTGAATCCGCATCTCCCTGGGATGACTCGAATCACAAGATTACGTGTGTTATCACGTGTTTCTAATTTTGTTTTAATTAGCATGTCTGTTTGTAAGGATCTCAAAATTTCTGTGTGTGTTTGAGTCCAATTGGATCTTTTAAAGTCTGGTTTAATTAGATCATAAAGGGGTTTGACCCTTTCTGTGTAATTTTCAATGTATGTTCTTCCGAAATTTAGGAAGCCTAGAATTGACTGTAGGTTTTTTAGTGTTTTAGGAGCTTGGATTACGGCACATTTCTCTAGGAAATTGTCAGCCAGGCTTTTGCCTTCACTTGATAATTCATATCCTAAGAATAGGACTGTCAGATGGGCAATTCTAGACTTTTTAAAGTTGAATTTGTAACCCTCTGCTGCGAACCCAAGTATTATGGTGTTCACTCTTTTCAAGTGAGTATCCAAGTCATCATCTGTTAAGTAAATGTCATCGACATAAGATAACGCTTCATCATCATATAGTTGTAGTAATTCTGTTACTCTCGCTGAGAATACCCCCGGGCTGTTCTTGTACCCCTGGGCTAACCGACAGAATTGCTTTTGAGTGCCATTTACTGAGAATGCAGTTAAATATCTGCTCTCTGGTGCTATGTTTTGACAAAAGAATCCATTGGAGATGTCCAAGGTTGTTTTGTATTTTTTGCGCACTATGTTATTCATTAGTGCAGCACTGTGTGAGTTTTGCACTGCAAAGGTTTTGCAACATGTGTTAAGGTGTCGGTAATCCAAAACTAGACGATATGAATTGTCTGGTTTGGAGACCGGAAACAAAGGATTGTTCATTTGTGAGGTGCAAGTTTCAATCACCCCCTGGTATTCTAGCTGATCTAGTATTTCATTTACCTGTTTTTTAGCTTCTTGCTTAATTGGGTACTGCCTTTGTGCAGTAGGTTGTGATTTTAACTGGATTTTGTGAGGAGGAGAATCCTCATCCCATCCTACATGATTTTTATATAAAGCAGGTGCTAAGGCCACTGCCCACTTTCTAGCAAGTGTGTATTTTTTATGAATCGGGATTTGATTCGAGAAGGCAGGCATAATTACTTCTTCGCCATGAGGGCACTCCCTGACAAACTCTGGTGGCCAGTCTTTTTCAGCTAGAAGGATGTCATAACCCTTGGAGAGGTTATCCCAAAATAGTCCCCTTATTTTCCTAGTCTTATCTCCCTCTATACGTAATGTTATCTCGTATATCTTGTGGGGTTTGCTAACTCTGGTGTCTGCAGTTTCCACTTGAAGATATTCATTCGTGTCCACTGTCTCCAGATGATTCATAAGGACTTTGCGAGCTATGCTCACTTCTGCTGCGCTGTCTAGCATTGTCTGAGCCCACTCTCCGTTTTTCAGTTGTGTCCTCAGTATTCTCGGCATTGTTAACTACCTTGATACTGGCTACCTTCTTTTTTGGAAATTGTAATTTCTTTTTTTGTTGAGCAGGTTCCTTGTCTTTGGACTTGGCGTGCTCTTCTCTTTGTTCTGATCGTCCTCTTCTTTCCGATTTCTGCGAGGAAGTCTGAAAAGATTGAGAGGGACGTGTATCAATGTCTTGATATCTATCAGGTTTTTTAATATTATCCCTATTTCTAAGGTTATATCTTTTCCCAGAGGGGTCACTCTGGGGTGACCTGTGTCTCTGGTTCGGAGATTTCTCCCTTCGCCTAGGAGACCTTCCTCGGGACTGGAATTTCTTTTCTTTTGGATTGGATTGTTTGTTTCCATCCCAGTTCTTTTTTGGTGAATTATTATTAAAAAATATTTTTTCTGGACTTTCAGTCAGTTGCGGTTTTACTGGTATTCCACCTAAACTATCTCTACCTTGTTCTTCATAAGATTTTTCTATGATTCTGGCAATTTCAGCTGGTTGGTCTGCTATATCTGTCTCTTTTAACCTCTGGCGGATCGCCACGTTTGCTGCTTCACCTTTTATATTGGCTAGTAATATAGCCGAGACCTGCTTGAAGTCTTTCAGTAATTTCATACCAAGAGTTAAAGCTGGTTCTGGACCGTATTCATCTTGAATTTGTTTTAGCACATCTGGTATTACCGAAATGGATGGAACACCGTGCGTTTTTGTGTAGATTGAAGCAAAGACTGTACCCCAAGTGTCACAGTCTTCTATGTGTGGTGCGATTCCCATTGGGAGACATATAGTCAGAATCCTGTGTTTTTCTAGCGGGGTGGTGTCAGGAAACACCGCCTCTATTTGGGTGATTTTCTGTGCCAACCAGAATGGTATCTGTTCCCGTTTAGCCAGAACTTTACCTAGGCAGGATTGGAAGTTCTGTGGTGTGATTTTATTTGTGTTCCCCTGGTGAGGGGTCAGCTGTGGAAGTTTAATCGCTGGCTGAATTGTTGAAGTCCGCATTACATACTGGACTAATTGTCTATGAATTTTTAGTAACTGTTTTAGCTGTATTAACAGCTCTCCAGTAGACATTCCTTCGATGTCTGGGTGTGGTGTGTATCCGGCTAAGACCGGCCACGTTGCTCCTGGTCTACCTAAAGGACCGAGCCTTGTAATGTGATTGTTATGTATTAGGGCGCCATCAAATAAGAGCAAATGCTCTTGGAATTTGAGTGGTACTTCCACCTCCTTGAAAGGAGTGTAAATGTCGGGTGGAACCTCTATTTTGTAATAGTGGAAGTACTTTGTTACAGCATTTGCTGCTGGAAAATGTATCCATGTATAGTATACCTCTGTCTGCCGATATTCGTGTGCCTCAATTACGAATATGACTGTGCCACCTCTAGGTGTCAGTCCATTTTCTATAAGTTTTAAGGTTATAGATTTCCTTTTGCTGACCGGAATGAGTATTATATCCCCGTCCGCATCTAGTGCTGCAGTATCAGCTGCTACTATTTCAGCTGCTAATCTAACTGCCTCTCTTTCTTCATCACTGTCTCCCATTTTACCGACAGGATGGTATTATGTTTGTTTGCAGATCAGGTTTCTTATGGAACAAAGATTAGATGCACAATATTTTGGAACAGTGTATCCTTCAACGTTGACTATACCAAGAACCTTACATAGGAGTTCCCTCCTGCGAGGTTTTGGAGGATATTACCTTTCACCCACTCCAGACGTCTTTGGAGTATTTGGGAAAAGGGGTCTGAGTGAGAAAGCACGACTGAGTTACTCTAAATGTCTTACGTTAGTTTTATCGCCCTTTCCAAACGCGTTGGGCGCCATGTAGTGTAGTTCCTATCTTCCCAATAGGCTCTGCGCATTGGAATAATACCTACAGCAGTAAAGGCCTAGGCCAGACGTTAACTAGGTCTACTACTGTCGATACTAGACTTAAGTTTTGGGTTTGCCAGCGTAGCTCAGAGTTCGCTAGAAACTTTCTCGAATGTTCAGGAAAGAATTAACTCCCCTGATTAGACAAGAAGGGATTTAGTTTCTGACAACCATAGAACATGACAACTTTGCTCTCCCCTAATCAAGAGTGTATCTCCAGAGTCGTGTGAGCACAAGGCAATTATTTTACTCAGTCAGTACGTGCATTCTTAGTCTCATCAGATTGTAGAGAAAAGGAAGAGACGGGCGTGTTCAATAAAAAGGTGTTATTTATTGATCAGTCTCTTTTCTCGTACAAGAGAAATGGATCGATATTATTGCAATACTTATAGTTAAGTAAAGTGCATACATTAAAAGCAATAGTATAAAATAATACTGTAAAAACATTGATATGGTTTCTGAGCCATATGATGTTTAAAATGATTAAAATATATTTACATACACATATACATTTGACTAAACGTACTCAACTGGTGTTTCTAAATACGCCTACCCCGTGTACCTGACCTAAGTCTAATGCGTGGGCGGGAATAGAAAGTTACAGTTTTAGTTAAGTTTGTTTTTGCCAAGTGAATAACTAAAGAATTCTCTGTGAGGGGTTATTCAGTTCTGTACCTGGAAGTTTAGGATGAATGAGGAATGGTATCTCTTTCTCTGCTCTCGATATTCCAGGCTGCCTGCGAGGGCTGCCCGAAAGCGCCGGTGCTGGGTCTCTCGGCAAGAGATAGCAGCGCGTCTCTCAGCGCGTCAGGAAGGCGGGGCTGCTGCCAGCGGGGTCTGCTCTGCTTCTGGGCTTCGGCAAGTATGGCTGCTCCGTCTCGTCATCACGCGTGTGTTTGCATAGGGCAAGATCGGCAATATTTATACCTTAAAGGTGCCGAGATTGACGTAAGGATGGACATAGATACGTCAATAAAGACGTCATACGACTTGCTCGTTAGCACATTCTTTTACTGAAGTTCTCTGTGAAATCAAAACAATGGCCGCACGGATTTTCCAGGTTGTCATAGGTTTGATTTGTTATGAGAACGTCGTATGCCTTATCAGGGGCTGGAGGAATGTCGCTTGTCTAATTAGATCTCAAGCGTTATGACCTAATCAGATAACACGTTCCTGTGCCGTAGTGTGACTGCGTCAGATAACGGTATCTGCATCATGGGGGCTTTTCTTGCCTCATGGGCTGACTGTTAGTTAACTTGATAGTTAGTTTAACCAGAATAGGGTCAGGAATAGGGGGATCGATTCAGAACCTATAGGAATACATGACAATAGGAGATCAAACATAGAGTGAGAGGTATCTTTGAACCAGGTCTCTGTGAAGAAGAGCATGTCAAGTTTGTGAAGGGTGATGGTATCGGAGATTTCGAGTTTATGTTTTACTGCAGATCTGCAGTTGTGAAGCATACAGCGCAGCTCTGTCAAGAATCATTCAGCTTTAAGTCTGTCTGCTTTACTTTCCTTTTTCTGTGTTTTCCTCCTTTGCTCTTTTAGTAATTCCTCTTTACTCACTCACCAGTATTGTCACACTCTATCACTATAAATCATCCACTCTCCCTCGCTTATCTTTGTTTCCTCCTTTCTTTTGACCGCTTCTCTCTATTTTCCGTTCACTACCTCTATGTCCTCAGTCCCTCACTCTCCTTGTGTTATGTTCACTTGTGTTTATATACCTTCTATCATTTCCCTTACAACAACTTCACTGCTCCTCTCTCATCGTTCTTCAACCTATTTCTTTTAGTCCGGTTCCATTACTACCCCTCATTTCCTATCTTTCAGTGTCCTTCTCTTTACTTTCATCACCGAATCACTTTCTCTCAGTACCACTGCTTTAGTCCTCTTCTCCTCTCTTTCCTTCTTTTACTCCCTTACTCATTTTTCTTTCCTCACTCATTGTACTCCACTTCACTCAGTCCTTCCCTCAGTCTCTCTGTCTACTAACTTCCTCACTCCTTTTCCCTCAATCCTTCTATATTATCCTCTCTCCCTTCATCCCTTCACTCTATGACTCTCCTTCACTTACTCTCAGTTATCTTCCATTCCTCATTCTTCTAAATGCATCCTTTATTAGACTCCTTTCCCTCACAGTCATTATCTTTTTACTTACTCCTGTTTCCTGATTTAGTTCTGCTAACTCACATTCTTTTAGTATCTTTCTTACCTTCAGTTCATTTTTCTCTTCTTCTCTTCCTTTCTGTCAGTGAATCAATAAGCCTTACTCTTAGTAATTTACTCTCCTTCTATTTCTTTTTCCCTCTTTTTGTCCTTCTATCCTACTTTATTTCCCTTTCTGTGTCCTTCACTCTTACTTTATTTCTAAATACACTGTTATGATTTTTAACCTCTTCCTTTGTATCTTTAATTTTAAATACATATTTTACTAATTATAACTTATTTTTTCTTCTCTCTTTACAGATACAAAATGTAGTAAAATAATGTAATTAAAGTTGCATTTATTATATGGTAAGTGTGACTAAAAAAATGTAGTTTGTCATCACCCTTTGCTTTAACCTCACTACTATTTTCTCAACCTACCTGTTTCTTTACTCTGCTTTCCTCACTTATTCATATTCTCAATGTTTAATACCCTTTCCCTATTTCCCCTCCCACATTCAACTTCTTTCAGTCCCCATTCTTTACTTCCCTTACCCTCTGTTCCCTTCCTTTGCTCCCTCACTCATTCTCTTTACCTTAATCATTTACTTCACTCCTACACACACACCTTCCCCCAACACACACACATACCTCTGACATACACCCCACACACACACCACACACACACCTCTCAGACACACACACAGCCACACACACACTGTGCATGTACATCTATGCCATGTGACACACAGACATGCCCTTAGGGCATGCATGTGTGCCACATGGCACACAAGCCTGCAATTGGGGTGCTACAGGGTGTCAAAGTGACACCCCGTTCTCCCTGCCAGGATTCGGTATAATACCGAATCGGTATTTCCCATTGATTCCTATGGGCTTCAAGGCGCATAGGAATCAATGGGAAATACCGATTTGGTATTTACCG
Organism: Lissotriton helveticus; assembly: GCF_964261635.1. Classification (NCBI taxonomy): domain Eukaryota; kingdom Metazoa; phylum Chordata; class Amphibia; order Caudata; family Salamandridae; genus Lissotriton; species Lissotriton helveticus. The sequence continues at coordinate 919,222,753 of NC_136059.1, forward strand.
AATCGGTAAATACCGAATCTTACAGAATCGGTAATTGTAAAATAAAAATTACCTACATCTGCCTACTTCCAATTTACCTACTCTTAAATACCGAATCGGTATGATTCGGTATTTAAGAGTAGGTAAATCGGAATTACCTACATCTGGCCCTTATTGAGGTGCACAAGCTGTTTTGTGAACTAGAGAGCTTTCTGCTGGTCAAGAATTCCAGCAGGAGGTAAGACTGTGGTAATACTGGATTATTTTCTCGTAGAACGTGAATTAGAGGCCATCCATTGACTCATTAATGGGCTGCCATGCTCAAAGCACATCAAACAAGTGAGTGTGTAAGTGGCCAAATAGGCAAAATAGTGAGTCAATAGTGATTTAGAATGAATTTAAACTTAATCACTTCTACATATGAAAACCAACTTTCGCCTGAGTGAGATTTAAAGTCTACTGGTGAACACACAGTACTACAGACTTCATTTCCTCTTTGGATATAAATAACCTGTTAGACCTGGCATCCTTGGGGTAATCTTTTTCCACACATTTTGCCTTCTCCTCATCTCTTATGCTGAAATTCATGTTTTTAGGTCTCGCCTGTCGATGCGCATGCGCATCGAGCTTGCGAGACTATTGCGGCTTAAACAACCTTTAACTAACAAGCAAGGAATCGTGGCGATTCCTTGCAGTGCCCGTGACTTTTAAGCTCAATGCGCATGTGCATTGAGCTTAAAAGCGCGTGCACATCAGTTCCCTCAGCCGCAATCGCCGTCTGTTCCCTCAGCCGCATTCCTCCGACACCTTTTGAAGTGAAGCTTAGCTTCACTTCAAAGGCCCCGGCTTCTTCACACCCACATGCCGCTCTCCCCGCTCCGCCCCCTCCCCTGCCCGCCGTGTGCATTTCTCCTACACCCCCTCCCCACAGCAATGCCCTACGTCTGTTTTACAATTTGAAGAGGTAATCGGAGTCTCAAAGAGATAAGAGGGATATTTGGATCCATGTCTAGTGGTGAGGAAAAAAAGAGAATTGATGTCAGCGCATGCCAGTGGCGCTGCTATAGGTTCCCTCGTCTCCTGTTTCCCTCTCCTCCTCCAATCTTGCAATGATTTCTCTCTCTTAAGCTTCTCCCTTGTGTGTAGAGTTCATCTCCCTTCGGGTTCTCTCTCTCCTCTCGACCATCTGTTTCTCTCTCTCCTTTTCTCTCTCCTTTCCGCTTCTCGTTGGTCAACGATTCACTACAACCCGCTCCTCTCACACACAGGATCGCCTCTAGCTTTAGCTGCGTTCCTTTGTTTCTCACACTTGTGTGACCCCTCCTGCACTCTCGGGCCCTGCCATTCACTTCCCTCCCCCGCCTGTGTTTTCCCATAACTTCTCACCAGCAATGCTTTTCACCCCTTTTCCTCTCTGCTCCTGTTCTCACGCTCCCTTCTCCGCTATCCCATGGATCTGACACCCCCCACCCCCCCTCACCCTTACTCCATACTTCAGCCTCCCCCTGCACACACACAGCAATGCAGTTTCAACTTTGCACCCGCGAGATTCCCCCGCCCCCAACCCCGATATCCCCAGAACACCCTTCTACCCTAGCCCCTTCAGGGGTTCACACATCTCACGTGCTTTTTAACCTCACCCCTCGCCCCCCCCCCAATGCTCTACCTATCTCCACTCTCATTCTGCCCGCTGTCTCGTTCTCTCTCTGTCTCCACTCACAGACGCGTCTCTGCAGCCCCCCCCGTGTTCCCTAACACTCTCCCCACCCTATCTGGGAGTTGTTCTTGGCAGCGGCGGCTGCAGCTGAATTGCAGGAATACTTTCCTTTATTTAGGAGCAGCCAGGGGTTGGGAGCGCAGCTTCTCACATCTGGAACTCATTGGCACCCATTTGGACACAATGTGTTGCCCATATATATATATTTTGATTTTTTTTTTAACTCTTTATCGGCCGCGGGCTACGAACGTGAAGCCAAGAGCCACGTGTCCGGGAGGGCGCGGGTCAGAGGTCAGGCCGTCTGACTGTCCTGTGATATCACTGAAAGACGCTGTTTGTATATTTCTTTGTGTTATTTTTGTCAACTTCCTCGTAATATAGTGGTACAATTTTGAATTTAGTGAACCAGGTCTCTCTTGGAGCAACAGGGAAGTGGGGAGTTTTAAACTCGTCACCCCTGCAGAACAGAACAAGGGGCCCTCATCCGCCATCTTAAAACCTGGTCATGGGTCAGTGCCATCTTAACTCAATGTGGCCCGCTACCAGCATCCCGTCATGTCCTATTATTCTCACTAGTACATCAGTCTGGTTTCATTGTGCACTCAGGTGCGTGGCGTTCACTAGTACATCACTATGTTTTTTTTGTATCACAATCAGGATGCCTCACCCTCAACCCCTCACCCTCAACCCCTCACCCTCAACCCCTCACCCCCTCACCCTCAACCCCTCACCCTCAACCCCTCACCCTCACTCACCCTCAACCCCTCACCCTCACTCACCCTCACTCACCCTCACCCTCACTCACCCTCACCCTCACTCACCCTCAACCCCTCACCCTCACTCACCCTCACCCACCCTCAACCCCTCACCCTCACTCACCCTCACCCTCACTTACCCTCAACCCCTCACCCTCACTCACCCTCACTCACCCTCAACCCCTCACCCTCAACCCCTCACCCTCACTCACCCTCACTCACCCTCAACCCCTCACCCTCAACACCTCTACCTTCACTCACCCTCACCCTCACTCACCCTCAACCCCTCACTCACCCTCACTCCCCCTCACTCACCCTCACTCACCCTCACTCACCCTCACTCACCCTCACCCACCCTCACTCACCCTCACCCTCACTCACCCTCACTCACCCTCACCCTCACTCACCCTCACCCTCACTCACCCTCACTCACCCTCACCCTCACCCTCACTCACCCTCACCCACCCTCACTCACCCTCACTCACCCTGAATCACCCTCACTCACCCTCACTCACCCTCACTCACCCTCACCCTCACTCACCCTCACCCACCCTCACCCTCACTCACCCTCAC